>NC_054379.1:52552495-52712495 GCF_017654675.1 Xenopus laevis | reverse complement strand
TTGATATACAATACATATACATATTTATATATATCCACCTCTAGGTGCCACGATCACTGGGTTGTTTACACTGACACAATGGTTGCAACCATTTTTAGCGCCATATTCAGAATTTAAGCGTCTCACTGTGCACAAAGCTTTTCACTCCCTGATGAAAGTTCCTGTGAGGAACTGAAACGTTGGTTCAGTCCAATAAACCTCCTACTTATTTGCTAAGATTTGTGTTGCTGCATTTTTTTTGGTGTGCCGTCATCCCACAGTACAAGTTTTTTTCCAGACTGGCACCCAATCTTTTATTTTGGCTGTAGGTGTGCGTTCCGCATTTTTCTCTATATATATATATATATATATATATATATATATATATATATATATATATATATATATATATATATATATATATATATATATATATATATATACATACACAGTAGAAACCCGGGAAAATATAAAATCAGGGAAATGTGTTAAAGTAAGTTAAAGTAAGTACTGAAAGGATATAAGCACAGGAGTCTGTTTTACTTTGAGATACAATATTTACTGTGTTAATAACAAGGGTTAAGCATTGCAGTGTTAATTTTACACTATGGGGGCATGTGCAAGGCCTTTCTGTCACATACTCAACCTAAAGCAATAAGTGATTGGTTCAGGACTGCATAAGGGGCAGACTAATTGGAATTGACCATTTATAGGCAGGACCATGGCAAAATATACATCTGGTTAGTATTTTAAACCTCTTTATTTCACAAATAATAACATACATAGAGGAAAAAAGCAGTTTTTGGGAACATCAGGAGAAAATTTGGTGCAATTTCCTCCAAGTTACTGGCCCCCAGAGTAAAACTTTGTTTTCATAAACATCAGCCCTCTCGACCCCCTTGAGCATTTATAGGGTCTGCTTCCTCTTCTTGTTGTCTATTGACAAGATCCAGACAGTGATTCAAAATGGGCCATTATTTCAAGTACACAGAGGCCCTAACAGTCCCCCACTATCCCAATGCCTAGTGACTGTCAATGCCTCTATGGAATCATACAGCAGCTCCTCTGACATTTGCCTGAATCAACAGATTGCCAGTCTGGTCCTGACGTTGGCTCAAAAAAGAAAAGTGATATTGGGGTTATTTATAAACACTGAGCAAATTTGTGCCTGGGCAGTAACCCATGGAAACCAATCAGATGATTGCTTTCAGTGTTCATCCTACAACTGGCTGAAAAAAGCTAATCACTGATTGCTATAGGATACTGCTCAGTGTCAAATTTGCCCAGTGTTTATAAATGAGCCTGACTGTGTGCCACATTGTTTTGGCCACTCCCACATTTAATATTGCCCTCTCAGAGAACAGAACATTGCAGTGTGCATCAGCATTTTATTTTCTAGGCCACATCCATTTTAGGTATCATCACCTGTCACAGGCCACTTAGAATTTTAAATTTACTTATGGCTCAGTAGATAACATTTAACACAGGTATAGAATCTAGTGATGTGCAGGTCGACCCGCTCCCACCCATACCCGGCTTATCTACTCCTTTTATTGACCCTTGCTGCCCCACCGATGACATCACAAAAGGGGCTGGCAGGCATGTGCCTATAATACCGGAAGCCGGCAGTCTAAGATTACAGGCAGGGAGAGCAGGCAGAAGAGCTCAACCCAAACCCACCCGCAAATGGCGGAGCAAGGTCAGCCTGAACCAGCGGGTAAACCTGTGGGTATCTGGCTGGCCCCCACATCACTTAGAAAATCTGTTATCAGAATGCTTTGCACCCACTGGGGTTGCGGATAAGGGATCTCTTCGTTATTTGGATCTATATGCCTTATGTCTGCTAAAAATCATTTCAACATCAAATAAACCCAATAGATTTGTTTTGCCACCAATATAGATGCATGCAGCGAGTTGCCATAAAGTACAAGGAACTGTTTTATTACAGAGAAAAAAGAAATCAATCTTAAAAATTAGTATTATTTGCACTTAATAGACTCTCTAAGATATGGCAGTTTTGTTATTCTCAGGTTTCTAGATAAAATGTTTCCAGATAGGGGATCCTATACATACATGCTTTATGCTGCCTGCAATGTAGGTTAAACAGATGTTCCATATATTTACATTATTTTAAATAAAATGTGCTCATGATAGTGCTGTGATGGGTGAATCTGATCCGTTTTGCTTAGTTGAAAATTCACCAAAATACATTGAAGTCTTTGACGTGTGAGGTGGTGGGACAAATTTTTTTTCACCCATTGAAGTCTATGGGCATCATTTTTGTGGCGAAACACTGTGAAAAATTGTGACCCCTACCTTATTCATTATGTGCATACCTGTGACATAGATTGGTTTGAGAGACCCCTGATCCTACTTCAAGCATGTGCATAATGAGCGAGCTGGAACACTCACTTACTATACAAATATGTATGTGCCTCAGCATGGCAGCCTTCACTGGCAGTTTACTTCTGGTTCAGGGACCCCAGAGAGCACAACAGTTCATCATGTCTGAACTTCTTTTCCACTGACACAAACAAAGAGAAATTCTCAGTAGTGATGTGCGGGCCGGCCCAAAACCCAAGCAAGTTATGTTACAGTGATCCCAGCGATTCATGACTCAAAAAAACAACATACTGTATATTGTCCCTAGTATTTTAATATTTATTGATCGTGCTATTATTCTCTTTGTTGCATTTGTTTTGTATGTTACTGGAAACAAAATGAAACTGTTTTAAATTAAATGATATCTGTTGTATAAAAATATATTGCAATTGAGTTGAAGTGGTTCAGTTTCCATTAATACTGCTTAAAAAAGAAGGATTATGTTTATTGTATCTGAAAAGTGCCCTGTGGGTTCATAATCCTCAGTGTTCAAGCACTTGCCCTGCTACTTTTCATAGTTTACACAAAACCAATATACATTTGCATTGTAAACTCAGTTCGTCGCCTACCTGTTTGCCATTGGTACTTAGGCCTCCCCCAGGGTACTGGTACAAAAGCTTATCACTTTTAATGCAAATCCACAGGTAAAGGTATTCTGGCTACTAAAAATACGCAGCACTTTTAGAGCCCTGTATGCTATTATTCATATAAAACAGTGCCTTCTGGTGACCAAATATTGTGACACAGAGCAGAATCATGGCTTGCCTTTAACAAGCAATATGTTTTTTAAATTCTGAGCTTCCAAATAAAGGCACACGATTGTTTAATTCAGCAATAGAATTAATTTCTAAACCACTAATTGCGCAGTGTGTAGTCTAATTTATACTGTATGGTTGATGCAATGGTTAAAGTGGTATAAGCCCCTAAAACACTTTAGTTTGGTTTTTTATAGATCCCCCCATTCTCTGTGTCTAATTCCTTCTGAGGTATATGCTGACATCACTTTAGTTCACAGGCCAACACTGCCTACTTTGATTTATGCATTATTTTGCTGCTAACCAAACAACTAATGTTTCCAATGCAGCAACAGCTGACTGACAGACCCCTTAGTTGGAAGAGCTAAGCCATTTCTTACTCTTAAGAGAATCTTTTTTTTTTTTTTTTCTAATAATCATACATGTACAATCTACTATGTGTTTGCCTGATAAGGTTGTGGGTGCCATCAACTCAGTGGAAATAAGAACATTGGACAGTGAAGGGTTATGTGTGCCCTACTTTGGATAAACTATGAGCATCCTGGGTGGCAAAGGGCACACTATTACTATTTGCTAATCTCATCCTTAGAAAGAGAGGATTGGCTATTAATATAGGTTATAAATGCTTTGGTTTATAGAATTTTGTAAAAAGATGGTAAATGATTACAATTATGTAACTCATTTCTAGATATTACATGTTGTTTTGTTTCCTAGATGCATCCAGCCTAAAGCTGGCTATAGATGTAAAGATATAGTATATCCTTCTGTCCGATGCACGTTTGTTCATTGCAATCTCCAGACCTACCACTAATCATTCAGATTAAATAAAGTCCAAAGAACAAATCAGACAATGTTCTGGCCATTAATTCCAAGACAGCAACCATACGAAAGTTATGTACGACAAATAGTAGTGACAGTCACCCATTGATATCATCAGAAATATTATCGATAGCCTACAAATCTTCTAACCTGTCCAAATGACTAAACGACTGATTGCCACAGCACAAAAAATTTCAGGACAATCCACGCACAGTCAGAAAATCGTGTATAATATAGATTCGTTCGACTTTATCTTTGCGTCTGTGACCAAGAGCTATATGAACAAGATAGCCGAGGGTGCTCTAAGTATTGGAGTCATATGCAAGACTTTTTTTTTTACACTGTTATAGTAACCTTATAACATGCACAACAAATAAAGTTTGACACATTTATTTCCATTAAAATAATATTATGGTATCCATTATCTGGAAACGTGCTATCCAGAAAGCTCCGAATTACAGAAAGGCCATTTAACATTAATTTTTTCCAAATAATCCCAAATTTTGAAAATGCTTCACTTTTTTTCTGTATAATAATAAAACAGTACCTTGTTTTTGATTCCAACTAATCTATAATTAATCCTTATTGCAGGCAAAACATGCCTATTAAGTTTATTTAATGTTTACATGATTCTCTAGTAGACCTAAGGTATGAAGATCCAAAATTACTGAAAGATCCGTTATTTTAGATCTGAAATAATAGAATTTGCAGAGCTTTAATGGGAAGATCTATAAGCATACATTGTTTGGCTGTCTTTGACTTTGTTGAGTATAATATTCGACAGAGGTCATAAATAATCAATTTGTTACAGTCCCTGTCAGTTACTGTTTCACGCTTCACTGTAGTAACTGCATGTTATTGCCATGGAATGGTCAATATTTATACGTTAGAGGAGCATTGGCTGAAATTGTTTGGAGGGAAGCACATTTTAAAGGACAAGGAAACCTTGATTTTCATTTGCTGCCAATACTTTAGGCTCCCCCCATGTGATTGAATTGCTACATTTTCACCTGAGCTAAAGCTCCTTCAAAGAAAAAAATGCATCAACCCGGAGAGGTTTGTACAACACCCACCGCATGTGCTGTTCTACTAAAGTGTATGAAGAATGCAGAGACAAGAAATATACACAGTCTGTTTTACGGAAGGAACTCTTTTGTTCATAATATGATTAATTTTCCCATTAAAGATATTGATGCTTTTGAAGTGCAGTGGTAGTTTTGGGCTGCTAAACTGTTCATTAGGCCAGTTTTTAAAAGACATTTTGGGGAAGGCACTGACGTTCTCTCTTAGGCTAATTTCACATGTGTAGTCTGTATCCTTTACACCAAAATTGAATGCGATACCTTGTCAATAACGTTTTTTTCCTCCCATGTTCCCATGCCAATGCCCTTAGTATGCACTGTGATATCCAAGTGCAATAAATAAAATATGTGAGAAGTGCCAATCATTCATATCATCTGTTGTGTTCTCCCTGGGCATTCTCCATTCTCCTTTTATTTATTTATACAATTCTTTATTTAGCTTTATGGCCTTCTTTTAGTTTTTTTGCTTGCACAGGAGATATTTCTTAGGTTTCATTTATTAGAGTTGATATTCTAACCTACACAAATGCTTAGCATGCAGTTGTGTTATCTATATATGCCTAACACAAGAACTAGTATTGTGAGTGTACTAATTGCATTCTTAATTATTTAAATGTACATTATATTTTATAGTGCTTGACAAAAGATTAATTATATTTCAACTTTCAGGCTTATTTCAGACCTGTAGTTTGCTATAAAGCTTTTCTGCTATCTAACCTAGCCATGGCAGCTTATTTCTATAAACTATAGTAGTGTTTATGAAGAAAACACCAGTTTTACCAGTGCAGGGCAACAGTACATTATATTTGTATTACTTGAAAACACTTTCATTTTATGGTGTTACTGATCTTTTAAAGGAGACATATAGGATACATGAAAAAAAACCCTAATTTTGTAGGCAATTATACGTAATATATGATGTTGCTTTTACATTTTTTAAAAAAATTATATTACCTATAAAATATCCCCTTTATTGGAGCTCCCTATAGATGTTCTCTGGTTCTTGTCAATGTTTCAAATGAGTGGTGGGCGTGTCCTAATGGTGCCTGCCAGAAGCACAGCAGCAGGGTGACAGGCAATCACAGCCCTGCAGTCACACAAGCACAGGCAGGCTTCAGTTCTCTATCAGGTCCTGCTAGCTGCTGATTGGTTCCTGTTCTACAGTTCAGTGTGCTGAGAGCCATCTGCTCCCCTGCACAGCCTGGGAATTCAGGGAGCAGGAAGTTGAAGGGAAGGGAGGAAGGGAGAAATATTCAATAAATCAGCCTGAAACACTACTTTTTAAGCACAATTCTTTTATATCTAAATGAGTATAATGCACTGGTACATTCTTATTTCTTACACAAAATGTCTCCTTTCATGTATGGTGGTCCAATTTACAGAAACCCCAGGTTGCAGGCATTCTGAATAAAATATTGCATCCATGTGGAAATATGTCAGAGGAAATTTTAATCATGTATTGCCCTTAATAACATGTAAGAAATGCCTGATTTATAAAGGAAATGCTTTTCAAACATATATTAGATGAAACTGATTAGAAAATGTTTTTTAGCATCTTGAGTCTGTACCTATTGAAAATATATTGAGTTGATCCTTACGCTGAGAATAGTATTTGAATTTGACTGACTGTCTGGGTTCAGCCACGACTATTGTGTCATCATTATAGTCCCAACAACAAAGTGAGAGGATCAATGTCTTTCAGCGTGCATCTAATCCTGCATATACAGTATGCATATTAAATTACATTTTTTTCAGGGTGGTTTGCCTTCCTCTTTCTATAATGTACTGATTTTTCTGTCTGTTCCTTAAAGAGTATATCAGTGTATACATTTTTGAAATTGAAATCATCACAAGGTATAACTAAATCTGTGTGAAGGCAAAAGATTAACACAGGAAGGATTGGACGTAGACTAATCTCATCAAGAGAATTAGGGAAGAGTAATGGGAAACGGTACCCACCCCTATGTTTTGTCTCCTATGTGCTTATTTCATACTGTGCTGTAATTTTAAGTACAATTTCACTGTTGATGTATGTGATTGTTTGTACGAAAATAATAAAAATTATTTTGGAAAAAAAAAAATCTGTGTGAAGGCAAGCATCCTCCTTGGTAGGAAGATTATTTACCTGCATGCTGGCAAGAATTGTGTTTGTTAATGCTTTTGGAAGATATAGTCAGGCCTTCCTAATTCATTATGCATAATGTAGTGTTCCTACAGGTCTAGCAAAGACACTTTTTTGTTTCATACTGTTGGGTATGTTTCCTTCTTTCCTTCGGATGCACTAAATTTGACTTAAGCTATGAATTGAGAAAAGGACCTGTTTAACAGCATTAAAATTCTCCCATGTTTGTTACAGAATGATCTGCGGTATCCTGTTTCCTATTATTTGACTGCTCACTTCCCTTTTTATTAAGATGCAATTGGACTTTCACTTGAAATTTGACAACATGGTGAGTTATTGTGTTATCTCTTTGTTAGTAATATATAAAAATGTGATTGCTTTGAAATAATTAGATCTCAATTGTATTTCAATAAATTCACCTAGCAAATTAAAGTGCTAATAATAGACATATGCAAGAATAACCCGGAAGCCACACGATTTGCATTCATGCAAAAAAAAAAAAAAAAAACGGACTCAAGCAAATACTGCACAAACATTTTTACATAGCAAACCACAAGCAAGCAATTACAATAAAACTGTTAAGCTGTTTTTCTGTATCATACCCACACAGAGAAGTCCAGGGTAATGGAATTTTGTTTTATATATAACACACCAAAAAAATTTGTATAATGTAAAGCCGCATATATGAAAAACAATCCTTCTTTCTGGAGAAGTGAGTCACTTTTTGTGTGCGCATAGGAAGTCTGTTAACTGGTACTCTACTTGTTTGCTTTCTGGCAAAATGCAACAGCTCTATCTTTCTTTATGGTGTGAATTCTAAACTCTAAATTCTCAAGATCTGAGCACATTTAAGTAGAAAATGGCTCCTTTCAGTTCCATGTATATATCAGTTCTGTGCATGATATTCCATCTTCAAACGTGTTTACCCCTTATTGGAGCTTAGGCGTTAAACTTAGTTGATGTCCTAGGATTGGTGCTCCTCAATCCAAATGTGCAGCTCACATGAAACATCTTTGCCAGCTTTAATTCTGCCCCATCCTATCTTATTTACCAGCTCCTCTGGTATCACTTGATCATTTGAGCATTTTTGTGTATTTCTCTGTCTGCATTATGATGGTTTCATACCACTCTATTAGGATGATCGGCTCAAGCTGTGGTTTTAAATTGTGCTTCTGTAATCTACAAGTGCACCTCATCAGATCATTGGTGTTTAAATTGCTGCACTTGTCATCTTGGCAAGCTGTACATTTAATAGGTGATGCATTTATTAATGCTTATAGGGCAAAAAGTGCTATTTAAATATAGAAAATTATATTTTAAAACCGTGAAGGTCATTTAGAGTGAAGTTTTGGTTGAACTCCTGTTTGCCGGAGTTTGGCTGTTAAACAATTTGTATTGTTATATTTATATAACCTTGTTATGGCTAAGGGAGATTGACCCAATGCTGGAGCTCTAGGGGAGCTTGAAACGTAAATGTAAAATGTGCTGTTGTTATTGTATGCTTTGAACATTGTTTTTTTTTGGATGGATTTTTCTCTTTCTATTTTGGGAAAATGGTACATATAGATGTCAGCGTTTAATGACAATAAGGGGTACTAAAGCTTAGGGCACATGGGGCTTTGCCATCGCTACTCTCAACGTGCTGTTGGATTAGATGTGCTTAAAACCTGCATCTCAATTATGTTTTTTTATTTTTTGGAGAGGCAACGTGGGCAGTTTTGGCCATTTATTCTGGCCAGTTTCTCCACTGGTGTGTGCTATTATTAGCCCGTAGCAGAGCAGAGGTAGATGGTAAAGAAAGGGGGGTTGACCGGCATTTTTTTTCTGGGGGCTACTTATGTGTTGGTTGTTACAAGATTCACATTTATAGTCTCCTAGGGTACGGACTCGGTGTTAGCTCCCCTAGTTCTTACTGTACCTTGGCACTTACTTTGGCAAGCTAAGGGGTACCCCTGGCTCTCAAAGAGCACCAGTTTTAATGATAGTCCTATTGGCAATGTGGAACTACTTTTTTTTTTTTTTTTTTTTTTTTTTTTTTACAACTGGGGCACCCCCAGTCTTGTGATATGGTTCTAATTGTTGACTATATTGACCTCACAACTGTGATATATCTTTTGAGCTATGTACACTGTAACGTTTCTATGCTTGTTTACACTCTGCAATTATTCTGCTGTATGACAAAATTTCATAAATAAAAATATTTAAAAAAAAAAAAAAAAGAAAGGGGGGTTGACAGCACTACAGTGCAGCAGTAAAGAGAGACTAAACCTTATCAGAGTACAAGGCTGAAGGGGCTTGGGAAAGTCATGTCAGATTTCAAAATTTAATATAAAAAAAAAAACTATAAGATTGTGTGTGAGGAGCACTATTACAGCATTCCTTAAAGCACATAGCTGACAAACTTTTTTAGTGCAGTAAGGTGATTTATAAGATGCATTATATGCTTGAGGGCTGGATATTTCTTTCAAAGACATGTTGGGAGTAAATATTACTTGCAGAACTATCCGTAGGGCAACACTTCTATATAGAATATATAGCATAGACACCCAGTTCCACACGCAGTATGGTTCATACCCCTGAAAAATACTGTACAGTGGGTCTTTATATTCCCAGTCCCTTAGCACTGCAATGTACCAATAAATGTATATTTAGTACCCCCTTAGAATCAGCAGTGTATTCAGGTCTGGTGCTGCCTTAGGCACAGGACCTGCGAGTGCCCCCATGACATCAGCAAATGTGATGTCATGGAGCAACTTACATTTCCTTACCGTCACTTAAGTAGAGGTGTATTTACCATATAGGCATCCAAGGGCCACCAAGGGCACAGGCCCTCGAGTGCCTATATTTTAAATACGCCTCTACTTATAATTAGGGATGCACCGAATCCAGGATTCGGTTCGGGATTCGGCCAGGATTCGGGCTTTTTCAGCAGGATTCGGATTCGGCCGAATCCTTCTGCCTGGCCGAACCGAATCCGAATCCTAATTTGCATATGCAAATTAGGGTCGGGAGGGAAATTGCGTGACTTTTTGTCAGAAAACAAGGAAGTAAAAAATGTTTTCCCCTTCCCGCCCCTAATTTGCATATGCAAATTAGGGTTCGGATTCGGTTCGGTATTCGGCCGAATCTTTCGTGAAGGATTCGGGGTTCGGCCGAATCCAAAAAAGTGGATTCGGTGCATCCCTACTTATAATATTGCGTAACATTCCCCCACGGTACATTGTGCCCCATCTTAGAGGGGTGGTTCACCTTAAAGTTAGTATGTTATAGAATGACCGATTCTAAGCAACTTTTCAACTGGTCTTCATTTTTATTTGTTTTTTTTAAATTGTTTTTAATTATTTGCCTTTTTCTTCTGACTCTTTCCAGCTTTCTTATGAGCATCATTGACCACATCTAAAAATAATGCTCTGCAAAGCTACAAATGTATTGTTTTTGCTACTTTTTATTACTCATCATTCTATTCAGGCCCTCTTCTATTCATATTCCAGTCTCTTGTTCAAATTAATGCATGGTTGATTCTGACCCTGGAAACCAGACTGCTCAAACTGCAAACTGAAAAGCTGCTGAATAAAAACCTAAATAAGTCAAAAACCACAAATAATAAAAATTGAAAACCAAATGCAAATTGTCTCAGAACATCGCTCTGTACTAGGGTTGCCACCTGGCCGCTATTTTACCGGCCTGGCTGGTAAAAATTATGTTTTATGCCAATGTTATTAATAGGATAATAATTATCTAGTATTCTACCACATACAAGCATCTTTAAAGGAGAAGGAAAGCCATGGAGGCATTTTATTGCCAATAGATTAGCTACAATAGTACAAGGTAGAATTCTATATTTATTCTGTAGAATGTTTTACCATACCTGAGTAAAAAGCTTTAGAAGCTTTCTGATTATTTAGGATAGCAGCTGCAGTATTAGCTTGGTGTGACATCACTTCCTGAGTCTCTCCCTGTTCACTTATAGCTCTGGGCTCAGATTACAGCAGAGAAGGGAGGTGGGAGAAGAGGAGCAAAATGAGCATGCTCACGCCCTGTCAAGGAGGTTTAGGGCAAGGCCAGACATGGCGTTTTTACATTGTGTTTTTTAAAAAAAAAAAAAAAACTGAGTCGGGCATAAATACGCCACTGAAACCACACGCGACTGTCAACATGCGTTTTTCAGCACATAGGTTTCTTTTCCCAACATGCACTTCTCATCGTTGTCGTTCCCCATAATTCCGCTGGCTGGAAATAGAAAAGCTATTAACATGCAAAATGGAGCAGGAATGATCGTCAATACACAACGTAATTATGTCACCGGCTATAAAAACGTATATATATATATATCATTTATTTTGCGCGAATTTGAACGTCATATTTAAAATACGCTGCGTATTTACGTAAAGTGTGGTTTCAAACTTGCAGATTCCATAGAGTAGTAGTTTCTTGACGTATTGGCGTTTCTGCTAATTCACGTCCCATGGCAGATTTCAGCTTGAAATCGCCCTGTGAGAATTGCCATGGTGCGTTTTCCATTAGTTTCAGTGGTGGTGCAGTTTATGCATATTTACGCCAGACGGGGCTTTTTTTAAAAACGCAACGTAAAAACGATACGTCTGGCCTTGCCCTGAAGCTGAAGTCTGATACAGAATATGTGTACACAATAGAAGGAAAGAATTGCTGTGTTTCTTTTGACAGAGGAGGACCTTTCTGATAAAGCTTACTTAAGACATTTCCTTCTCCTTTAAAACTATGTTCAGAAAGGAACTGAGCGGAATATAAAGTGCAGGGATTGTGAAGAATCAGGGACAAATTCAGAGAAACAACTTTAGATTTGGACTGCCATATCCTTTTTTAGGGGCTGCACACAAACCATGAATGTCACTGGCTATGGCCATAATAGGTCCATAGTTTTGGGTGGACTTTGCCTTCATTTAGGCTGAAAGATCTGTGGGAAGCCAGTTTTTTTTATGTTAGCACGTTAACATGTTAACAGAACTGTGTGCATTTGTTGGCACACCAGCTGTTGCTTTTCAAATGCTATTTTTGGCTTAAGAAGTATTGGTTATTTAAAGGAGTAGTTCACATTTAAAAAACTTGTTTTGCTTTTCTCTTGCTTTCTTGCCTTGCCAGACTACAGGAACAATGTATCAGAGATCAACTCATCTTCAGCTAAGACTACAGTTCTCCCAATGATTTGCACACTTCTGCAAAGGTTTCTTGGCTGAATGAGGGAGGCCTGTTACAGTGTTATGAGTAGACAGGGAAAAAATAGGAGGGATTCTGAGAAACAGAAATTAGTTACTTACATTGAAAAATAACTTTATCATCAGTTAAAATTTTGGATAAATAAAATAAAAAACATATTTTGGATGGGCAATCCCCAGTTAGTTTTGTTTTCCCCATGTTTTCCAGTAGCAAGAGTTTATCAGGCAGTATACCCCATGTTATACCCAACATGAGTATAATTAATAAGGCTTGTTCTAAATATACCTTTGTTGTTGTTTTTATCACTACATATAGGCTGATTGTAGAGTAAAACTGGGTTTCCTTCCTCTGATTTGCATACAAATAAGGAGAGGTTCGGCCATACACACACCAATATTATTGCACGTAACAATTTTTTTTTTTTTAAGATATCCGGTGTGGTATGGCAGGAGGCAAGCCAACCGATATCGTCAGAAGGCTTAGATATGCGTCGGCTCGTTGATCGGGCTGGTTGTAAAATTTTGCACCTGAACATTGCCCATTGTTTGTGTTGAATCGTCAGCTAAAAGTTTTTAATTTTTTTATTTATAAAATTAGTTTGCATTAAATAATGAACATATCATGAACAGTTCACAAATAATGAAACAAAACTAAAATAATAACAACAAAAGAACACGCCACCAGTATGTATACCCTCCAGCCTGCAGAGTACATCCCCCTGCAAATTTCCATCAAACAAAGCAAATCAAAGGCCCGATTGCAAAGTTCTGACTTTGTTCATACGGTCTTTCTTCCACCACCACCAACCCAAACCAACATCCCCAGAAAAAGTATTTTCCAACCCCCTCCAGTTTGCATCCTCAACGAAATCGCGACAAATGGCATATAAACAAGGAAACAAATAAGATCCACATGACATAAATATGTACAATCTCAATCTGAGCATGCTACATAAAAGGTTACATAAAAGCTGCACCTACAGCCTCATGAGAGCTTGATAGAAGGGAAGGCCTTTGTCATGAGAGCTGATAGGAGGAGGGCCTTTGTCATGAGAGCTAATAGGAGGAGAGCCTTGCTCATGAGCTGATAGGGGGAGGCCCTTGCTCAAGAGCAAGATGTGTTGGTTAGTGTGGTTGTGGAGTTGGTTAGTATCGTAATGGTAAGGTCATAGTAAAAGATGGAAAACAATTATTTACTGTGTGTGAGAGCAAGGAGGTTAGGAAAAGGTCCAAAAAGAACTGCTTGCATCCCGTAATAATTTACAAAATTAAACACAATTCAATTTGAAGAAATTTGAGATTACTATCCCTATTAATGGACATCGGTGCCCAAATGCCTGGATCAGTAAAGAACATAATCAAAATGGATTTCTAAAATTATTTGTGTTAGAAAAGGACTCTTGTTTATACAGAGCAGCGGCCTCAGGTTTTCCATCTCTTCTGTAGCCCTTCTTCTGACATAGGAAAATATGTTTCCTTCAAAAGTAAACAAAACGATTTTCTAAATATGGCAGACCTCAGCTGACACCACATCCTTGTCTAAATTGTTATAGCAAGAGTCTTTTTAAGTTATACCATTGTACAATGCCAATCTAAGCCTTGAAGTTGGTTTGTACTGGCTAATTGAGAAAAGTTTCTCTCTGTTTCTTAGGACTGACTTATATTGTTCTGAACAAGTCGTGAATCCAGCACAATGAACCCTGAGGAAACCTCACTGGATCTCCTGCAGACCAGTGTAGAGGGAAACCTTAAGGTTCAAGATGAAGTGTGTTACCCTGATGAGAATGAGAACAAAGTAGATAGTGAAAAGGATGAAACTTTTACCAGAAAAGAAGAAATAACACTTCAAAAGAAAGACGCTCAGGATAGTCTCAATAATAACGAAAATTGTCATCTAATGTGTGGGCAACTCAGCTGCAAGAAAGGCTGTGAAGATGGCATTAACACAACTGGGGAAAGCCTATCCACAGCTGCTCTTACAAGTAAGGATGCCACCGGCGCAAGAGGGAAACTAATTAATAACAAGCGAAGTAACAGAAGTAAAAAGAATTGTAATGGCAAATCAACAGGTATGGGGAAGTTTATTGTTGTTAGAACGATTTTATACAGTGTCAGACTGGGGGGGGGGCTGGGTCCTACTGGGTAAGCTACCTCAGGGCCCCCTCTGGCGCCCTTCCTAAGCCGCAACCCCCCTCAGACCCCCCCACGTACCATGTTGGGAGGTCAGAAGCAGTGGCAGGGTCATGTTGCAGGGAGCGTGTCTAGGCATGTGGGACCCACCGGGTCCCACCAGCCCAGTCCGACCCTGATTTTATATAAATTAGAAAAGCATTGAAGTTATAATTTTTTTATATCAGCTGAATACTAAACGTACATGAATACTCATTTGCATATTAACATTTTTGCACAACTGGCAAAACTGCAAAATCCATGTGTGCAAATTTGTCACTTGAGTTGTCACCATGACAATAACCCCTATAAACCTATAGTAACCAATAATATGTTTGCTTTTAAACAGATACTTTCTAAATGCAACTTACTTGATTGATTGGTATAAGTGAAAAGATCTTTTGCATACTTTGCAACTGTTATTTTGTGACCCTTTAGTGCAGGGTTGGACTTATATATAGAGCTCAGTGTAGAAGGAAGAAAAAATATAATGCCATGTTTTGTTAGTGATGCCGATACATTTCCTTCATTACAAGCAATGAATCAGTATGACTTTAAATTGAAGTGTCATTATATTAATAATATATAATAATTTAGTCTGATTATGATGCTTGAAAATTCCATTATACCATTGCAACATAAAATCAGTGTGACTTATTTAATTGCTGCATATTCAATTGTAACTTCATGCCGATCTGGTTCCTGCCTGTTAAGATTTTGCCAAATCAGCTTCCAAAATCTGCCAGTGTATGGTTTTCTCACATCTTACTACCTGTGCTCTCAATCCCATTCTGTACAAATTTCTTTGCAGTCCCAACACTTAAATAAAGCATGGACTCATCATTGCTTACTCCCTGTTAAACTCCATGCCAAATCTCTGCTTCTCCTTTTCTCTAAACTACTTGAGACCTTAGTACACAAACAGCTGACCCTCTTTCTCTTTGTCCATGGCTTGCTCAACCCCCCCCCCCCCCCACTATCTGGCCTTCAGTCACAACGTTCCACAGAAGCTGCTCTATCATGACTTATTGTTGACCTGTTGGCAACAAAAGCTAATACAGTGAAACCTCAATTTTACTCTCCCTTTTTCCCTCTTTTTAAATTTTTTTTTGATGCATAATATATTTCCATAATTTACATTTTTTTACAATGCCCAGAAATAATTTAAATGGGGGTTCTACTGTAATCACTTCTTGTTACTAATACTACTATGTCTCAGCATTTTTTTTTAAACTGCTGACCTTTCTCTCTCTCTCTCTCTTTTGCTTTTTCAGTGTCTAATTCAATGCATCATCTTTTTCCTTATCTCTTTTTGCTGAGATTCTTCTAGACCCAATATTTTTTTCTGAGTACTTTCTCCCTTAGACAACTAATCATCATCATATAGTTTCCAATACCACCTCAGTGCTAATGAAACCCTTTTACCTCCCCTCTCCCAGTCTTAAGCCATATATTTTTCCAGAACCTCATTGTTTGTTAGCAATTTCTACTTGGATGTCCAAAAGTTACCTTAAAGGAACAGTAACACTAAAAAAATGTTACATAAAAAATCCCTTGTAGCTCCATCCAATAATGCATATATATTACACAAAACTAACTGTTTTGAACACTTTATTCAAAATACAATGATAAATATCTGTTTCCGGTTGTGCAGTGTCTTCTGAAATAGGGCGATATGGCAACATGCTCTCAGCTACATCCTATGTGCAAGCTCAAAATCTCTTAGCCCAACTTCTTCTACAAACGGAAGTCACTTGCTGCACCTCTAGAAGGGAGTTTATTAATGCTTCGAAATTGTTGCCCCTCTTTGTTTACATTCCTTGCATAAAAGTTTGAGAAGAGGGGTGTATAGGCATTCGCATCTTGATGCCTTTGTTATATATTATGCAGTAAAGGCATGCGCACAATGATAGGGGGTGTTCTGAGATTCTTACAAGATTTATAGCTGACCCGGGTGCTGCCTTCACTGCTTGCAGCACTTAGACAAATAAATGAGATGGAGGAATAACAGGCATGCTCAAAAATCCTCTATAACACCACAGCAAGTGACTTTCGATCCAGTGACAGAGAGGTGGTGCACGCACGTAGGATGTAGCTCCGGGTATGTCCCCATATTGCCCTATTTCAGAAGACACTGCACAACCGGAACCATATATTTATCATGGTATTTTTGAATAAACAATTACAAATATTTGACATGATGGATATATTACTGAGGGGATTACAATGATCCTGACATTCAAATAAGTTCATTACTCTCCAATTACTCATTAAAAGGCTTATTACACTCTTGTAATAATCTGCTCCTCAACACTTTCCTTCTTACCTCTTAACATACACACATTCAAGTCGTAGCCAGAGCAACATCTCTTCTCTTAAATTCTCTTCCACATTCCAGTTACTTTCTCCCAATCTCTCTGCCATTAAACAATTTCTTAATTAGAAATTCCATATTAATTAGAGATGTGTATCATTGTCTTGCTTAGAATTTCTTCATATATACTATATCCCACTGCTAAGTGCAATGCTTAAGGCCAAATATGTCATTAAATTCTAACCTTGCCAATTCACACACCTGGTGCTTTGTACCCCCACACATTTTTGTTTGTATGCTTTATTGAACAGGGCCCTTTTATCCTCCTATATTGATTAATTTGTTTGTAATTTATAAGTTCAAATAATAGGGATGCACCAAATCCACTATTTTGGATTCGGCCGAATCCCTGAATCCTTCGTGAAAAATTTGACCAAATACCGAACTGAAACCTAAATTGCATATGCAAATTAGGGGCAGGAAATGAAAAAGTGGGGGAAAAAAATCTTTTGTGACTAAAAGTCACATGATTTCCCTACCTAATTTACATATGCAAATTAGGATTTGGTTCAGTCGGGCACAAGGATTCAGCCATATCTGAAACCTGCTGAAAAAGGTTGAATCTTGAACCGAATCCTGGATTCGGTGCACCCCATATACAGTTAGGTCCATAAATATTTGGACAGAGACAACTTTTTCTCTAATTTTGCTTCTGTACATTACCACAATGAATTTTAAATGAAACAACTCAGATGCAGTTGAACTGCAGACTTTTGGCATTAATTCAGTGGGCTGAACAAAAAGATTGCATAAAAATGTGAGGAACTAAAGCTTAGGGTAATTTTTTGATCCAAATTAACCTAGCAACCATGCATTGATTTGATAAAATGCATATGAATAGGAGAGGGCCAGGCTTAATAAAAATAGCAATAACTATAAATTTGTTTTTTAGATGGGATTTGTGACCCCCTTTTGAAAGCTGGGAAGAGTGAGAAGAAGAAAGCATATAAATTAAAAAAAAACAAATCAAAATTTTATCAAAAATAAATAAATAATGAAGACCAATTGAAAAGTTGCTTAGAATTGGTCATTTTATAACATACTAAAATTAACTTAAGGGTGGTGGCAGATGGGGAGTTTAGTTGCCCAGCGACAAATATCCTCTACCGCCGGAACTGCCTTCCCGCTGGCAAGGATCCCGCCAGCGGGATCGCTTCAGATTTCCGAAGTTACCTTACGAGGCAACCTGCAGTAGAAGAGATTTGTCGCTGAGCGACTAGTCTCCCCGTCTGCCACCACTCTAAAGGTGAAACACCCCTTTAATCTTTAATCTCATGGAAATAAGACACTTTCTAAATAGAATCAATTAGACATTCTGTGCTTTTTCTGAAATAATTACTCTACTGTTCAGTATTTCTCTCAGCAATTAGTCTCTCTTTATTCTCTCTCTACATGCAGGAGTCCAAGTTGATCAGGTGTTATGTCTAATACTTCAGGGGGGTGGTCTCCCTTTGCCTAGAGAATTAATTTTTCTAGTACAGATATGGGACCTGTTATCCAGAATGCTCGGGACCTGGGGCTTTCCGGATAACGGATCTTTCTGTAATTTGGATCTTGATACCTTAAGTCTACTAGAAAATCATGCAAACGTTAAATAAACCAAATAGGCTTGTTTTGCTTCTAATAAGGATTAATTATATCTTAGTCTGGATCAAGTACAAGGTACAGTTTTGTTATTACAGAGAAAAAGGAAATCATTTTTATAAATTTGGATTATTTGGATAAAATGGGGTCTATGTTAGAGCTTTCTGGATAACAAGTTTCCGGATAATGGATCCCATACCTGTATTTCAAAATAACCAACTTCAATATATCTTCTCATTCTGTCTGCATGAAAGACATGGGGTTTGTGTTGAATGTTTTAAGTTAGTTCAAATTCATCTTCTAGGCAAAGGGAACACCCCTATAATTATAAATTATTGAAACAATATATACTTTTGCATTAATTATACAGCATTTAAAATGTATATTCAATGTACATTTTTAAGATGGTTCCCCTGACCATTTATTATATTACCCCTTTAGCGTGCTCTCTTTCTCACCAGTCTTTACAGGCAGAATAACCCATGACAGTTTGATTTTACATAGTTATTGAAATACACATCTTAAATTGTAAGTTCCCACTAGGAGGGGCAGTATGACCACGTCTTGGTTTGATTCTGCGTGATCCATTCCTTAATTTGTTTGCTTCTTTATGTTTTAATATATATCATGCATTGCTAAATCTGATGAAACTGTTTTCCCACAGGATTTTCATCAGCTGATGCAGAGATTTCACAAGAAAGCAAATCCACAGAACCTTCTCTTGAATTAGACACACCTAATCCTATAGCAGAAGAAAACAAGGAAACCCATCTTAGAAACACACTGTTCTCCATTATCCAAGAAGAATTTGAGTGGGCAGAGGATCTTAAAATGTTGCCAATGTGCCTTCATCAGGTAGACTTTACTTGTATGTCTTAATTGGAGGAACCTGGTTAACATTTATTATAAGATTACCTGAAGGCCATCTTTGAAATGGAAACAAAACCCTTTTAAAAAAGACCAGCATAAGACACTAAGAGGAAACATTTCTGTATCCATGTGACTAAAGCTTTTTACTTGCCAAAGAGGTTCCCCAACCTTTTCCTAGGTTGCTTTGATTGCTCTGCAAACTCAGTCCAGTCTCCACTTCAGTGATGTCATTCAACATAGAATTGATGGTTAAATCATCTGTGTAGTGTTTGCCTCATTGCATCACAAAGTTCTTGGTGCACATTCTTACTCATTCATGTGTCAGGAGTGACATCACTGAGCAGGTTGACAAGCTAACCAAATCCTACCCTGACTTGATATTCAGGCTGCACCCCTTTCCACTTTGGTTTGTTTTCAAATTTCCAATACCCAGGGAAACAAATATGTGTTTACCCCAAATCTAATGTAGACCTTTAAGTTTTGGTTCCCAAGATTGTCAATAGAACTAATAGGCTTTTCTCCATATCTCACCCTAATTGGCATTGGGTTTGGCCCCACCCTCAAGTGAGTTAGCCCCACAGTTTGGGAACCTTTGGTTTTAGTGAAGGCTAGGGCCAGATGATGTTTAGCAATCCGGATTCTCTCTGCTGCTCCCCTTTCCTTTTCAACAGCAAGCAGATATCAGCGAGAAATGCAAAATCTGCCTGCACCCAAGTGGAAACTATGCCCATATTCATATTCCAGGTGCAGGCAGACCAGTAGCGATAGGACAGTGGTTTCTCAGCCTGCAAAGAATCCGCCATTGTCTGGCCCTGGCCTTAAAGGATAAGGAAAAACCAATCCATTGTGGGCATTAATTTGATTTTAGAAACGTTGCAGTGTTAGTTGTACCTCCATGTTTCTTGCCTTTGGCAGACTTATCTCAGAGTAAAAACTGTTTGGTATGCTGCTGTTTGCTTTGATTTGACAATAAGAGTGATAGATATTTAAGAAAGGCATACATAGTCAAGCTAGCCATAGACACAAAGATAAAGTTGTATGAAATTAATATTCGATTTTCGAACACTGCTAGGTCATTTAGTCAGAGGATTTCTGACGGCTAACGATAATATCTCTGCATGTATTGCCTATCTGACGATATCAATGAGTGACAGTCACTAGTATTTGTTGGAGATAACGATTGCTCTGTCAATTAATAGCCAGAACTTTTGTTCTTTTTACTACTTTATTTAATCTGAATGGTTAATTGCAGGTTGGGAGATTGCAATGAATGATCGTTTGTCAGATATAAGAATAAAATCTGCACGTCTATGGCCAGCTTTAAAATACCCTGTCAAAAGAACAGATGTTTATCCCACTGACCCAGCATGGTGAAACAAGTCAGGATTATCTTCTTGTTTAATCCCTAACCATTTTATTTTTTCAAATTATTTCATCTACCTGTTCTCCTCCAGCCAGCTGTAAATAATAGCCTCACCTCTAAATGTAATTAGGTCAATATGGTAAAAATAGCCTGTATTAATGCTAACATAGGTAGGGCATGTCAGTTACCCAAATTAAAAACAGACATATTACGCAAAGCTGCAAGACCTGATAGTTATATTTTTATTATTATTGCATGTGAACTTGCCCAGGTGTGTTATACAATTGCTAGTTTTGTAGCCTGCAGCATTTTTTTTGCCAAGAGAATATAAATACGTTTTCTGTCCTTGTGTCGTCACATAAGTCTGATAATGAGACATTGAAAATTGCAAGGGCAAGCAGATCTCTACCTTTACTTCAGAGGTGATAGTTGGGACTGTCTTGTTTTCCAGTTCTAGTTATTTCATCTTTGTTTGTTATGGGTAATTGCTGATTACAAAATTGCTACGATAAAAAATGATGAAAGAGTTGTTTGTTATTTCTCTTGTTCAGGTTTAAGTTCCTAAATGTTTACCAGTACAGCATGCCCTCTTTTCTGCTTTTTCATCGAACACCTTAAAATATTAATTTTATGCCTTTCAGTATGTTCTTAAAGAAGCATTTCACCTTTTAAAGTAACTTTTCGTATGCTACATATCATTCCTTTAGCAACTATTAAATTGGCCTTTTTTATCCAGCCTGCAACTGAAAATGCTGGATGATTATCCGGGTTAATCCATGGTAACCAAATTACAAATTGCCTGCAAGGTTTATAGTTTATTGTTCTTACTTCTTATATATCTTATAGTAGGCCCCTAATATTCATCCTCTTGTTTTGTAATATTTCTTTGTGTTTTTTTTTTCTATTTAAGCCCTAGTAACCTCATAGTCCATGTCTGAGAAGCATGTAAAACTTGCTTTCAACCTTTACAAGGTACTTGAATATTTAAGTCACACTAACATTAGGAATTAAATATTTTAAAACACCCGATGATGTGAACAGACAGCCACATGGGAACTTATGTACTGCTGGATGCCATAACAGTTGGTGATAGAGAAAGCTACAAGTTCAAATTTATGCTGAGATGGTTAAAAAATGGGAAATATCCTTGGACTCCGCTAATCAGGTTATAAGCTTTTTTATACCCTTGGTTAATAGCTCTTGAAATGAATCATAACAAAATGATTCCTTTGCTGATTTCCCTTACTTAAGGTTTGCTCATGTCACTTGCAATGTTATTGCTACTTCTATGCAAAAACATTCACAATTACACTTTAATTGTATATGGTGCTAGAGAGACCTCTCTTTGGTCCACAAAGAAAGTTATTTAAGAACATGGGACAAATTGAATTTGTTAGTAGTTCTCTACTCTATAACCATACCATTGTCAATAAAGCAGAATTAGGAATGTCCTACCCTCGTTAACACTTTTTTGCATTTTCTATATAGATTGCTGAGACCTACTTTCAGGAGGAAGACTGTATCCTTTTTGCATTAAGATAAATTAATCTACTTATCATAAAGACATTAATGGTGGCAACACACCAAAAAAAAATCGTTGGTGCTCACTGCACATATCGCTTATATGTGAAAAAAGTAATATCAATTCAAAGTATTTTCAGATGCTAACAAACCCTACCAGGCTTATGTTTCACAGGCAGGGCAGGGCGGAGTTTGGCACGCGCGCAGAGGCGGAGTTTGGCACGCGCGCAGAGGCGGAGTTTGGCACGCGCGCAGAGGCGGAGTTTGGCACGCGCGCAGAGGCGGAGTTTGGCACGCGCGCAGAGGCGGAGTTTGGCACGCGCGCAGAGGCGGAGTTTGGCACGCGCGCAGAGGCGGCGTTTGGCACGCGCGCAGAGGCGGAGTTTGGCACGCGCGCAGAGGCGGAGTTTGGCACGCGCGCAGAGGCGGAGTTTGGCACGCGCGCAGAGGCGGAGTTTGGCACGCGCGCGGAGTATGGCGCACACACAGGCAGAGGCGGAGCAAACACATTCAGAGTATGGCGCGCGCGCGCACACACACACACAGGCAGAGTATGGCGCGCGCGCGCACACACACACAGGCAGAGTATGGCGCGCGCGCGCGCACACACACACAGGCAGAGTATGGCGCGCACACACACACAGGCAGAGTATGGCGCGCGCGCGCACACACACACAGGCAGAGTATGGCGCGCGCGCACACACACAGGCAGAGTATGGCGCGCGCGCGCACACACACAGGCAGAGTATGGCGCGCGCGCACACACACAGGCAGAGTATGGCGCGCGCGCGCACACACACACAGGCAGAGTATGGCGCGCGCGCGCGCACACACACACACACACACACACACAGGCAGAGTATGGCGCGCGCACACACACACACACACACACACACACACAGGCAGAGTATGGCGCGCGCGCGCGCACACACACACACACACACACACACAGGCAGAGTATGGCGCGCGCGCGCACACACACACAGGCAGAGTATGGCGCGCGCACACACACACACACACAGGCAGAGTATGGCGCGCGCGCGCACACACACACACAGGCAGAGTATGGCGCGCGCACACACACAGGCAGAGTATGGCGCGCGCACACACACACACACAGGCAGAGTATGGCGCGCACCACACACACACAGGCAGAGTATGGCGCGCGCACCACACACACACAGGCAGAGTATGGCGCGCGCACCACACACACACAGGCAGAGTATGGCGCGCGCACCACACACACACAGGCAGAGTATAGCACTCCCAGGGAAGGCAGAACACAGCAGGAGACAGGGAAACCTATCGGGTCCACTCTAAGATGTACTACATTGATACAGTGCTAGTGCCCCTTTAGCAGTTTGTGAACAGGTGAACAACATGGGCAGTTTCAGTCTGGGACTCAGGTGTGAACAGTACAGGGCTTTAGAGGTGTGAACAATGCAGGATTACATATGGGAACAATACAGGGGTTTACAGTTTGAATTTATTTTGAGGTTTAAACAATGCAGGGGCCAGTTAATCTCTGTATTTATACCTTTTAAATCTTACACATGGTAAACATACACAGCGGGCTGACATTCATGTGGGGGGGCCCACACAATGGGGGTGGGGTCATGGGCCACATGCAGCATGCAGGCTGCCATTTGGACAGCCCTGCTTTAACCAGTTTCCTAGTACGACTAACAGTCCTTCGTTTTCCTCCAATCATTGAGTACCATACACAGCTAATTTATCTCTGCAACAACAAATAAACCTTCTGGATGATAATTTACTGCACATGATTTATTTAAAGATAGAATCTATTGAACCAAAAATGAACTGTTTTAATTTGTCTAACCATTGGATGAGCTTAAGAGTAGGTATAATGAAGAATGCTAGTGTCATAGTTTGAGCACTCCATGTTTAGGAATGAGCGATAAACGGGTGTAATCTTTAACTGCTCAATCATTCAGATGAGAAGGCAATGCAATTCATCCAGCTGGAAAGGATCTATCATCAGCAGTTACTTGCAAATCTATCTTCTATTCAGGAGCAGTGGGGTGAGTATGGTATATTTTGGTATTCTGTAATGTTTCTTTCTATGTTTTTGAGTGTACTGTTGAAAGATAACAACATGGGTCACAGACACCCATATGCCCCATTATCTCCACCTTACTAAAAAATGGAATTGTTAGATGAGTAGAATCATTTTAAATAGCTACTTTAAACAAAAACTGAGCCTACATCTATTTGTATAACGAGGTCACCAAATGTACAGATCTTTGCTTAACTTTACCACACAGATACTGAGCCTAATCAGGTTGATCCAAACATTTTTTTAGACCAGTGGTTGAATTTCATGGATAGCATGGTGATTATTTGACAAAAGATCATAGCTCTGATCAGTGCAGTCTTTTTAGAAGTTTCCAGCCAGCCCATTAATATCTGGCCTAGCTCTGAAGTCAGGGAGGCTTAGATTTTGCCCCATATACAGGCCAATAAGCTAGCCAGTTAAGCAGGCATATCAGCCACTTTATGGCCAACTTTAGTTGTGCTCAGTCTCTGTTGTATCATTTTCTGGTATCTCTATGTAGAGTCTATAAGAAACCTTGGTTAGCCTTTACTGCTGGAAATTTTATGCCCTTATTGAAATATGGTTAGGGAAATCAGGACCCCCCAAAATGTGCGAGTTGGGCTTGTATAAAAGTAGGCAATTTATGTGGATTAGGGGTGAAATTTTGGCATAATTGGGTGGGATAAATATTTGGGACCCATGGAGGGTGGCAGTCCCAGTTTACTTAGTAGAATGGTGCCTTCTGGTTATTGACGATGACCCTATATGAGTGCATGAGGTCTTCTGGCTTTTTTTTTAAGTGATTATAGCCCAACAGGTGTATGTGGATAGTAATAAAAAAAAGTTTGGCTGTTGACCTGAGACTTCAAGTATTAGACCTTAGTCAAGTATTACATCTCAGGCTGAATCAAAAATGCATTCATAAACCAGGGGTAACGAAAATTATTGTAATTAAAGGGACCTTCAATGCAATCAATAATCACCTTACCTTTGAAAATAATTGAAATTATGGTATGTTGTTTCCAGTCTTTGACATTTTGAGCCTCAAAACCTTGCGTGAGTTCCTTAACTTACGCAGGTTTCCTTAAAGTGGACCTGTCACCGACACATAAAAAGCTGTATAATGAAAGTCCTTTGCAAATTAAACATGAAACCAAAATAATTTTTTCATTAAAACATCCATGCCTGTTATAAAGGTATATACATGTATGAGCTGTCAATCATATATTGGCTGTCACACAAATGTGCCTGTGGCATAGAGGTGGGGCAGTCAATTACTTTTTACTTTCAATCCCAGCACTGCTCTCTTTTCCCCTCCCTCCTTACACTCTTTAATTTTGTAGGGCACTGAGCATGGGCATTTGGTCCCCCATTCTGGCGCATACACAACTTTTTTTAATAACAGTGCCCACAAAATTGCAGCTGTCTTGCTTGCTGTAAATGTGTAATTCCAAGACTGGAGGAAACAAAATTTAAAAAGGTACCCTTTAATGATTACTCCAGCCAAAAGTCACCAGTAATCATAAATTGTACACTTTGTGTTCAGTAGAGGATTGAACCTGAAGTGTTTTGACCACATGTTGTTTTCACTACCTCCATATAAAGCTTGAAACACACTGATACTGATCTAGAAATGAACTGAGGTTTATCAAAGTGCTACAATGCCTGGAACTGCGACAACTAGCACATAGTCTTATGGTAAAGCATACAAACATCCGGAGGAGATGTAAAAGCTTGTGGTTACCTGGAATTTTTTGATCTAATCTATCATTCCCTTCCACTCAGTTGAACATAAGTAGCTGCTCTTATGAGCGTTGAAACATTTTTTTCAAGATCACTCAGCAGTAACTTTAACTTTACTACTACTACAATACTTTCACAGGTTTACAAAAAAGCTTCACACGGGTGACAAATAATACTTTAGTGCCTGATGAAAAAAATATTCTTTATTTTATATATAGTAGTACAATACAACGGATTTCCCCAAACAATTCTTCTTTACAAAATATTTCAAATTGTTTTTAGGAAAATTACTATAGCATATTTTGACTATAACATACAGTGAGAAGGAAGACAATCCTAAAATACAGTTAACCTTAAGGTTTGCAGGCACGTTTTATCTTTATTCAAATACATACCAAGAAAGTGGGTTCTGAAAATTAAGAATAATGGCAATAGGCATTTAACGTGCTTATATACTGTATGGAATTACTATAAAGACGACATAAATTTGATGATTGTTTCTGTTGTCTTTGTTTATGAATGAAACAGTAATTTCTGTTTTGACTTTGCCTGATAGAAGCAAAATGGAAAAAGACTGAATGTCCTACTCCACCATCATCTGAAGATTCTGAAAAAGGTCTCAGCAGCACAGATTTGGAAAAACTTTCCAAACTGTGCAAATTTCATGAAGAGTAAGTGACTAAATCATTGTTTTGCCTAATTTTCTGGCTTTGTGTTTGTTCTAATGATCAATCATCGATCAATAACCTAATTCTTTTAAGCATATGATAATCTTTACATTTAAATCCACTATTCTTCAAATTTTTGTTTATATATGGCCCTACCGGTCAGTGCAGAATGATTGGGTTTAAGTTGCTCTCTGGAAGCGGGACAAACTAAGTGATTCTTTGAGTCTCTTCCTTCCTGGTATCTCTCAACCTCTTTCTCTAGTTATTTAGTTTTTCTTGCTTTGGAGGCAGCATCTTCTCTTTCTTCTGCATGACTTCTATTACCAAGATGTTCTAGTTTCATATGACCGATACAATACTTGCAAGTGTACATGGTACTGTTCCAGATTATAATTTCTGATTAGAATCTAAGTTTTAAATCAGTTAGGGCAATGGTAGACGAGGAGATTAGTCGTCTGCTTCTATCACTGTCACTTTTGGTTTTCCAAAGTTGCCTCATGAGGAGGAGGTTTGTCGCGGCGACTAATCTCATTGTCTACCATTGCCCTTAAGGGCTAGTCCACACGGGGAGATAGCGACGCGTTTGCGGTCGCGGCGACAAAGCGCCGCGACAGTCGCCGCGACCGGCGCAGGCGACAGTTTTGTATGGGCGCCTATGTAAAAACGCCTGTGCTAACCACACGAGGCGATGCGCTTTTCAACAGTCGCCTGAAAATGCCTCGCCAGGCTTTTTCAGGCGACTGTTGAAAAGCGCATCGCCTCTAAAGAAGAAGGAAAGTTACAGAGACAGCTTATTGCCAATATATTAGCCACAATAGTGCAAGCTATAATACTATATTTATTCTGTAGAATGCCATACCTCAGTAAACAGCTCTAGAAGCTTGTTTAGGATAACAGCTGCCATATTTGCTTGGTGTGACATCACTTCCTGCCCTCCCTGCTCACTCATAGCTCTGGGCTCAGATTACAGTGAGGAGGGAGAGGGAGAGGAGCAAACTGAGCATGCTCAAGCCCTAGCCCTGGAGGTTTAAGATAAAAACAGGAAGTCTGAAACAGAAGCCCATGTATACATAATAGAAGGAAAGAAATGCAGTGTTTCTTTTGACAGAGGACTCAGATCAGCGTTACTTTGAGGGTTTACTAGTGTATTTATATAGACCGTTCTGATAAAGCTTACTTCGTTTTAACCTTTCCTTCTCCTTTAAAGGGATACTGTCATGGGAAAAAAATTTTTTTTCAAAATGAATCAGTTAATAGTGCTGCTCCAGCAGAATTCTGCACTGAAATTCATTTCTCAAAAGAGCAAACAGATTTTTTTATATTCAATTTTGAAATCTGACATGGGGCTAGACATATTGTCAATTTCCCAGCTGCCCCAAGTCATGTGACTTGTGCTCTGATAAACTTCAATCACTCTTTACTGCTGTACTGCTACTTGGAGTGATATCACCCCCTCCCTTTTCCCCCCCAGCAGCCAAACAACAGAACAATGCGAAGATAACCAGATAGCCGCTCCCTAACACAAGATAACAGCTGCCTGGTAGATCTAAGAACAACACTCAATAGTAAAAACCCATGTCCCACTGAGACACATTCAGTTACATTGAGAAGGAAAAACAGCAGCCTGCCAAAAAGCATTTCTCTCTTAAAGTGCAGGCACAAGTCACATGACAAGGGGCAGCTGGGAAATTTACAAAATGTCTAGCCCCATGTCAGATTTCAAAATTGAATATAAAAAAATCTGTTTGCTCTTTTGAGAAATGGATTTCAGTGCAGAATTCTGCTGGAGCAGCACTATTAACTGATTCATTTTGAAAAAAAATGTTCACCCATGACAGTATCCCTTTAAGCAATAATGTTCTTTTGCTTTATAAAAGATATTGTTAACATATTCATTCTTTTTTTCTTAGTTGCTGAATTTTTTTAATGTAGCAGAATATGTTTATTATTGATTTAATATCGAGCCTTCAAATTATCTGAATTATAGTCAAGAAAACAAAATCTAATGCAGTGTATGAGAATAGTTTCCAATTTGTCCAATTCTTTTGCTCAGAATATGTTTGCTGCCATATAGTTCAGACCAGTACTACAAGTATAAAAGCTTAAATAAATAAAATAGTAGCACATGACACAGCTGTTCCTTTCAAGGTTCTGTAATCCAACGATAGCATTTCAGAACTGGACAGGCTCCATGCTAATATTAGAATGAAAAGCAGAGTTGTCACAGTAGCGCTTCTGTTGGGTTTGTTTGGAGTGTATGAGAGAAAATGTTTTTTTAATGATCTTCTGTTTTTCTTTATAGGCCTAAAATTTCAAAACACAAGGTAAGCACCTCTACTTTTCTCTACTTTAACGACTGACATTTTTTACTCTTATTAGATGGTTAAAATATAAAGCAACACTGTACAGACTATGCTAGATTTCTCACAAACTGCTAACTAATTCAATCTTTTACAATGACCAACAGTACATGGGAAGCTAATTGAGCAAAATAACATAATAAAAGACTTAGAAAACAGACCAGCATTTATCATACTGATAGTCCAGATAATTGCCACTTGGCCACTCTCTAAGAAGTGACAATAACCTATTTTGGGGTTCAAAATATCTTCTTTAATAATATTACTTGATTCTTCTTTCTTTTTAAAGTTACTGCTATATACAGCTATGTGAAAAATGTAAGCATTTTTCTTGTCATGTTTATGCCATTTTTTGCATCACTGAATCCTGTGAGCATTAATGTGAGCATAAAAATAATGTTATGTATCAAACATCTCTAAGATGAACTCTGCTCTGCAACTTAGTTCAGAATAGTCAAAATATACTGGCTTTGAGAGAAAATGCTAGTTGCTTGGGACTAAATTTTTACTGTTGTTAGTGTACATTTTCTTACAGATATAGATGGATCACCTGAATAGGTGGCTTTATCTGTGTATGCTAAAGGGCCATCTTTATTTTGCTAGAAAGAAATTTTGCACTTTTTAAATGCCACACAATCACTGAAAGCTAAGAATACATATTTATGTATGCCTGTATTTGTGTTCTCATACTAAAGCTATCTCCCAGTGAAAAGTCTTTGAGAATCCAAAGTCTTCTTCAGTTGATGCGATTGGAAGAGACTCATGGTGTATATGCACCCACTTTCAATTCAGGTACTTGCTTTAACTCATGTTTGCTGGTATTATTAACATTATACAGTATGTGTGGTAGTGGAAAACTTGATCTATTTGACATGCTGTTGAATCCTGTGTCTGCTTTGAGTCTCTTCATGATGTAACAACATAAAGTGCCTTTAGTGCAGTAATCTCAGACAAAACTGCACTTTTATAAACATCTTTTTAATGGGAATTGTACTTTTGATGAAAAACTAAGCCAACAGAAAATGTATTTATAATTTCAATTTGAGTGACCAATCAAAGATTCATATCCTATATTGCCATACACATATCCATAACCATTACACTTTTGCATCTTTTGACCTTGAGGCACTTGTGATGTTCTTTGTGATTACTCATAGGAAGTCAAGGAGTAATGGACATAGCTTTGTTTACGCATTGGTTGCTGTGACCTAGCAGGTTTTTGTGCCAGTCATTTCTGTGTGAACACAGTGCTCTCATTCCAACCAGGCCATTTCAGCGATATATTGAAAAACTTAATATGGCAGTGTTTCATTATGGGATTATCCATTGACACATGCTATCAGAAAAATATATTCTTCAAGATAAGATGATGAACTGTTTTAGGTGGTATCTTTTTATAACTGCCCTGTGGGTAAATGTATTTTGCATTTGGGTTGAAAATTCAACTTTTTTTTCATTTTCAGTGTATTCAGTTTGAAAACAACATAATATTGCACATTGTGGAAAGTTGTTTATATTAGTAATGGAACAAAAAGCCAATTGTCTGATTTAGTTCACTATAGAAAACTAAGAAACTCCTTTTGTGCTGGTTTATAACCTTGGAGATGGTTTTCTTTGCCAGGAAATCTACACAAAATTGAGAATTTTACACTGCAATTAAAAAGGAATTCTAGATTACCATACTATAAAACAAAGCATATATTTTTATTTCTCTGCTAAAATGCCTAAATTCATAATTTTGGTCTCTTTTCACAGGGAGAGTTGGGGAAAAAAGGGAAGTAGAGGTCGAGGGCCAAGAGTGAGTGGGGCCATGACTAATTAGTGATTTCAGGACATGTTTAAACACAGTGAGCTCAATAATCAACAGTAGGCAGATTTGCACCTAGGCAATTACCTATGTGACAACTAATGTTTGCTTTCATTGTTCTACTTATAGCTGGACACAGAACAAATCACTGATTGGTTGCAATAGGTCACTGCCTAATTGCAGATTTGTCTAGTGTTCATAAAGCCCAAATGTCTTTGTAAACTTTTGGGATCCCTAAAATGAATTTTCTGTGTGACACTTAACTTCTAATTATGCTACTGGGTGGTGGATGGAATTGAAGCTGGGATCAAGGTTGTATTTTAAAGGCCTAATGTTGGTACATACAACTGATAAGGTGTGTCATGTTTTCTAATTCACTGTTTAAACAAAAAAGGAACAGATTAAATATATTAATTAATTGAAACCTATGCTTGTTCCATCCTAGCAGCTGCAAGATATGTCTTCCTTTCCCTTTATCCATATTATCTGCCCTTTGCAGTCCAAGATTTGGTCTAGTTCCCTTTTCTCCTTTCTTCCAAACTGGGGCATTGTATTTATTCCAGTGCTGTATATATGTATTATGTAGCATTTTTTAAAGGGACCAATTTATAATTTTCCATTTTGGAACCACTTTCGACCCCTGATTGGGATTTGCATTGGAGATTAAAGGTTTGCAAAGACATTAGCAGCAATAAACACTAATATCCAGAAGAAAGGAAATAAGCAGCTCAGATCAGTCAAAAACATTTAAGTGATTAAGTGTGCATTTGATAAAACTTTCACATTTTTTGAAAAATGGTAAAAAAAAGTATCTAACTGCTATCCTAGTTCAGTCTTTCTATATATTTGCCCCTAAGACTTGGTGAGAATGCAGTGAGTGCTCACATTCTCTCTCTCGAATATACCCATCACAGTTACCTGTTTCTTCAAAAAGTGTGCATAAATGCCATTTTCTATGCTGAAAGTATGAATAAATGCCATTGTCTATGCTGAAATCCAGCTGTTTAACAGTTCTTCTCTTTCTGCATCATTTGAAATCCTGGCAGGGAAGGATGGACTAAACACTGATTATAACAACTTCTTCACAGCTTACAGACAGCATGCAGGAACTACATAACCCACAATGCATGGCACAGTTCCGTTCCTTATTGAAATCATGTGTGCAGGGAATTGTGGGGTATGCAGGCTAAGGACAGGTGGCTGCTGATACAAAGTAACAGTAGTCAGCCAGCTCAGCAAAGTAGTCAGACAGATCAGCAAGGGGCTATGCTTAGGGAACTGTTCCAAACCATTAAAAATCATGAAAAGTATGCATATTTTTTAATTGATGTATTTTGCAAAGTTGCTTGAAATTATGTTTACTTTTCAAAAAGTAAAAAAGTTATGTTTGTGTGGAGTTCCCCTTTAAACTGTTTACCTTTCAAGGGACAATAACATCAACTAAAATTAAAGGCTTTTATATTACTTTAAATATAATTTATCTTTACCCTGCACTGGAAAAAGCTATATGTTAACTTTAAAAGCTCTGATATAGTTTAAATAAATGAGCTGCTTTGTTGTCACATTGGCTGCCAAGAGGACTAAGGGCAGTGGCCAACGGGGAGATTTGTCTCCCTCGATTATTTAAAAGAAAACTATACCCCCAAAATGAACATTTAAGCAACAGACAGTTTACATCATATTAAGTAGCATATTAAAGAATCTTACCAAACTTGTCTATATATTTAGGTAAATATAAATATTGCCCTTTTACATCTCTTGCCTTGAGCCACCATTTTGTGATGGTCTGTGTGCTGCCTCAGAGATCACCTGACCAGAAATACTGCAGCTCTAACTGTAACAGGAAGAAGTGTTGAAGCAAAAGACAGAACTATGTCTGTTAATTGGTTCATGTGACCTAACAAGTATGGTTTGTTTGGAATGTTTGTGTGCACAGTGAATCGTACGATCCCAGGGGGCTGCCCTTATTTTTTAAAATGGCAATTTTCTATTTAGGATTACCCAATGGCACATACTACTAAAAAAGTATATTATGAAAATGGTTTATTTACATGAAGCAGGATTTTAGATATGAGCTGTTTTATGCAATATCTTTTTATAAAGACCTACATTGTTCGGGGGGTATAGTTTTCCTTTAAGCACCACTGCAAGCGACAAATTTTCCAAAAATGCATCTCCATTGGAAATAACTGAAATTAACGGCAGTAAAACCAACATGTTGCAAAGAGGCAACTTCAGACAACCTTAGGAATATGTTGGTTTTATCTCCAGTGATTTCAGTTATTTCCAATGGAGAACTAATTTCGTGAGATTTGTCGTTCGCAGTCATGTATAAATAATCACAGGCGACAAATCTGCCCATCAGCCACTGCCCTTAAGGCCATGTTTGTATACCAGATAACGGATAAGGTGTGGAAGTGTCAAGTTGGCAAAGGGGTCTTAAAGAAGAAGGAAAGCTACAGAGTTTTATTGGCAATAGATTAGCCACAATAGTGCAAGCTATAACACTGTATTTATTCTGTATAATGCTTTACCATACCAGAGTAAACAGCTCTAGACACTGTCTGTGTTTGTTTAGGATAGAAGCTGTCATATAAGCTTGGTGTGACATCACTTCCTGCCTGAGTCTCTTCCTGCTCACTCATAGCTCTGAGCTCAGGGGGGGAGGAGCAAACTGAGCATGCCAAAGCCCTGGAGGTTTAAGATGAAAGAAGGAAGTCTGAAACAGAAACCCATGTGTACACAATAGAAGGACAGAAATGCAGTGTATCTTTTGACAGAGGACTCTGAGCAGCATTACTTTGAGGATTTACTAGTGTATTTATATAGGCTTTTCTGATAAAGCTTACTTAATTTTAACCTTTCCTTCTCCTTTAAAATGTAGCACAATGGTTGTTCATAAGCTTTTCCACCACTTTATAAATAGTCTACATTTTCTTTTCAGAATTCATTACAGTGTCCCTTTAAGGAATTCTAGGGATATAATAGGATTTGCTGTTGGTATCCATGTTTCCATGTTTGGGTGTCAGGCTGATTTGCCGTTTCCCAAAATAACATGTATTGGGAAAAGCTGTGTGAGATGATCAAAACAGGAGGTTTAAGGGGTTAGAAAAGAATGTGTCACAAATAGATGTGGTATTAAGTATGAAGAATTATAAACTACAAATATAAAGCCGATGGATATTTTGATTGAGTTACATAAAACCAGAAGAAGAAACCCCAGAGTTTTTCCTCACTGATCCCTGAAAACATTCTCTGTAGCTACACGGCTGCAACATTGTAATTACCTTCATATTACACAGTACGGGGCAGATTTATCAAGGGTAGAATTTCAAAATTTCGATGATCAAATTTAAATGCTATCGAATTTGAAGTTTTTTTTCTGCAAATTTGGCAATCCTGTGATCGAATAAAAATCGCTTGATCGAACGATTAAATGGTTCAAAGGATTTCATCGATCGATCAAAGGATTTTTATTTGATGTGTAAAGACTTAGAAAATGGTTGTAGAAGGTCCCCATAGGCTAACATAGCACTTCGGCAGGTTTAATTTGGCGAAGTATTGAAGTCGAAGTTTTTTTTAAAGAGACAGTACTTCGATTATCGAATGGTCTAATATTCGAAGTATTTTTACTTCGAATCGAAGTCGAAGTAAATTCAAAGTCATAGTATCCTATTAGATGGTCGAAGTATCCAAAAAATTACTTAGAATTTTGATTTTTTTTACTTCGAAAATTCCCTAAATCTGCCCATACATGTTGGGAATACACTTCCAGTTAAAAGATTTTCAGCACTTGTGGTTTCATATGTTGCATCATTGGGGGGTGCCATGTTGTTATGTACCCCCCATATTGTTACTGTATTTACTTAAAGGGATACTGTCATTTTCAAAATTAACCAGTTAATAGTGCTGCTCCAGCAGAATTCTGCACTGAAATCCATTTCTCAAAGGAGCAAACAGATTTTTTTATATTCAATTTTGAAATCTGACATGGGGCTAGACATTTTGTCAATTTCCCAGCTGCCCCTGGTCATGTGACTTGTGCCTGCACTTTAGGAGAGAAATGCTTTCTGGCAGGCTGCTATTTTTCCATCTCAATGTAACTGAATGTGTCTCAGTGGGACATGGGTTTTTACTATTGAGTGTTGTTATTAGATCTGCCAGACAGCTGTTATCTTGTGTTAGGGAGCTGTTATCTGGTTACCTTCCCATTGTTCTTTTGTTTGGCTGCTGGGGGGGGAAAAGGGAGGGGGGTGATATTACTCCAGCTTGCAGTACAACAGTAAAGAGTGATTGAAGTTTATCAGAGCACAAGTCACATGACTTGGGGCAGCTGGGAAATTGACAATATGTCTAGCCCCATGTCAGATTTCAAAATTGAATATAAAAAAATCTGTTTGCTTTTTTTCAGTGCAGAATTCTGCTGGAGCAGCACTATTAACTGATTCATTTTGAAAAAAATTTTTTTTCCCATGACAGTATCCCTTTAATTCAGCCCACTCTGCTTCCAAAATTGCACTTGATACATTTCTTCTCTGCTCCATGCTGCCATACTATTCTGGGTATGCATCATCTTCTGTACTTGCACATGAACAGTACATACATTGGCAAAGAATTTCTTCTCGCCAGGGAGGCTTAAAGGATGCTGGGACACCAAGCACTGGGAAAAATACCCCAGGCGGGTGACTTTTTTTTTTGAGAAAGTAGAGTGATTACTGCAGAGCAAACTGTGGCCACTCTATTAAGTAAAGACTCATGGTATTTGTCTGAAAGTTCACTCCAACACTGCTGCCCACAAATGATCTGTATTTATTGACTTTTTATCGTTAAATTTAAATCCAATTCTTCGATCTATCCTGGTGCCAGTACTTACTAAATTGTTTAACAAACTACTTACTTAAGATCTGGAAATTACCCGGGATATGGCTAGGGCAAATATAATTGTGTTTCCAAAACCTGATAGAGATCCCACTTTATGTCAAAACTACAGAGCGATTTCGTTAATAAACCTGGATCTGAAACTGTACGCCAAAATTTTGGCTAATAGGCTAAATCGGCACCTGCATACGATCATTCATCCAGACCAAACTGGATTCATACAGGGCAGGGAAGCAACAGACAATATTAGGCGGATTCTACAAATAGTATCTGCGGTCGAAAACAACAAAGTTCCATCTATGCTCTTAGCTTTAGATGCCGAAAAGGCTTTCGACCGCATAGACTGGAGATACATACCCTTATGCAAATGGGTTGCCACTCAACATTCACTTCTGCGGTGATGAAACTGTATGACAGACCCTCAGCTCAGATAGCAATGGGGGGATATCATTCAGTCTCATTTCCTATTAAAAACGGGACGAGGCAAGGCTGCCCCTTATCCCCTCTAATATTTGCGCTGTGTATAGAACCCCTGGCTCATAGGATACGCCGAAATCCTGACATATCAGGGATAACCATAGGATCCCATACATATAAGGTGGCGCTTTTTGCCGATGATACTATCTTTTCGATAACTAGACCTCAGACTACCCTGCCAAACCTATATAAGGAGATCCAAGACTTTGCTAGCGTATCTGGTTTCAAAATAAACAACACTAAGTCGGAGGCTCTCAATCTTTCTCTTGATAAACACGTGCAGAAACTCCTCGAACTTAATTTTGAATTCCAGTGGGCTAATAAAGGGCTCAAATACCTTGGAGTCAGGATCCCCAATTGCATTGCCCGAACGGCAGATATCAATTATACTCCTCTGATACTATCATTACGCAAAGACCTACAACGGTGGCATACCATGCCTATATCTTGGCTAGGCAGGATATGTTCTGTTAAAATGAATCTACTCCCCAAGCTTTTATATTTGTTTAGAGCTCTACCTCCTCCTAAGAAAGAACTATACAAACTACAACACGAACTATTAGATTTCATTTGGCAACGCAAGAAACATAGAATAGCTAAAACAGTCTGCTATCAATCCACCAGCAGAGGAGGCTTAGCCTTTCCACACCTGGAAAATTATAGGAAAGCAGCCATACTAGCGCAAGTAGCTAAATGGCACTCGTCCGCTGATAATGACAGGTGGGTAGAACTTGAGAATCAATTAACTGCCCCCCACAAAGTAGCAGATCTACTGTGGCTAGAGTACGAACACAGGCCCAGAAGACTCATGACCAACATTTTCATCAAGTATTCCGTTAACACTTGGGACAAAGTGAAGGCGGCATTATATCCGAATAAACGGCCATCCCCACTCACGCCATTGTTACATAATCCTGCTTTCCCTCCAGGGATGAACTCCTCTTCATTTGCATGGTGGGCAACCAATGGCTTCTTGAAAGTACAGGATCTGTTTCGTAACTCAAAATTACTGACGTGGGACACTATGCGAGCACAATATCAAATTCCTTTGTGAGAACACTATCGTTTTCAACAGATATCCCACTTTATTTTGGGATTAATGGGGCGGGACTGTCCAGACTCCTCACCTTTTGAATATGTTTGCAATAACCCCCACCGCAAGCACAAAATCAGCTTGCTTTACACCGAACTCATGGAACGATTAAACTCTAGAGGGAAAACAAAGGCAATGCTTAAATGGGAGCAGCGCCTAGGGGATACTATTGCTGATGAAGAATGGGAGCTGATTCACAGAACTATGGCAAAAGCTTCAATTAACACTTGTATAAAAGAAAATGCGTATAAAGTCTACCACGATTGGTATTATACTCCCCAAAAACTAAATAGATGGTTTCACACGACAGATCTTTGCCCGAGAGGCTGCGGGGAAATTGCTGATGCAATGCATATGTGGTGGACGTGTCCATTAATCAACAGACTCTGGAAAGAAGTCTTTCGGACAATTAATGATACCCTAGCAACAGCTTTAGCTCCGGATCCTTGGACGGCTCTACTGCTACGTAAGCCAGAACAAGTGACTTCTAATGAACACAAGTTATGCGTTCAACTATGCTTAATGACCAGGGGCTTGATAGCTAAAAGGTGGAAAGGACCCCCCCCAACGATGCAGGAAATACAAAATAGGTTATGGTGGACTATCGAAATGGAGAAACTAACTGCTTTAATGAATAATAGATTATACAAATTTGAAGAAGTGTGGAATATCTGGTTATTTCGAGAAGGCTTACTGCATAGACAGGTTTAGCGTTTCAACCACCAAACGGTCCCCACCCGCACCCCCTCCCCAGTTTTCTCCTCCCCCTCCCACGATATAGTTTTTCTCCTGTATAAATATGAAAGTATGATTTTTCACTGCTTAGAAAATAAGTAACTAGCATAATCAAGATGTGAATGTATGTCAAGATGCTCTTTATTCATGCCTATATGTTTACGTGTGAGTAATACATTCCATTGTATGTTTTGCTTCTGTCGAGCTTTAATAAAAACAAAGTTTAAAAAAAAAAAAAAATTTAAATCCAATTCATCCTAAGTTGAGTAGGAATAAGGTCATCGTTCTCCACTTTTCTTCATCTCCCTTCTTCAGGTAGTTCAGAAGAAGTTCAGAATCAGCTTGGAAGTATTAGGATAATTATCTTGTTGCATCACACATGACTGCCCATTAAGTCATATAGGCATAGCTGTGAAGAATGCTGTGATAGCTCATTTGTTTCTGAATTACAGTCATTCTGTGCAGGTCCCCAACTTTATAGCAAGCAAAAAAATAAAAATCCTCCCCCATGCTTAACTGTTATTCATTCATTCTCTCAGCTGGTCAAAAAATACAAATACTCACTGTGGTGACCTGAAAATTTGACATATACATTTTCCTAAATTAAATTTGGTTGCTACCTAAAAGTGTGTGTTCAAAAATATTTTGACTGGCAGTGTATATTAACCATTATAAGGTGATAGATATGGTATAAATTAGTGCTTTGATTAGTTACCACATGCTCAGGTTTAAAATGAAAGAAAACTGAAGACTGGTGTGCATCTTCTACATGGACAAACTGTTAAACTGACCTTATATAGATGATTATGTTCAATTTAGAACAGCGGTATATTTTTTTTACAGTTAGCACTTCATTTTATAATTATTCTTAGCTATCTGTTATAGAAGAGCCTAGTTAAAACACTATGATAGTTAAACTATAGCTTTGAGATGAACTGTCTAAACTCGTTCTAGTGTGCGTCAACTTTGTAAAAAAAAGCCTGCACACCTGTCATTTGACATTCTAGCAGATCTAGAGTTATGTCAGATTAAGCACTGTATTACTGAACCACATACTAACGATAAAGATTATGAAGAAGTTCCACAACCATATAAAACATAAACCGAGCAGTGTCCCTTTCACAGCTCTCTTGCCATGCACAAATCATGACTCCTTGATTTCTTAAAAATCTTTTTTCTGAGCCAATGACAAATTAAATGTTTCGGGCCAGATTTCTTAAAGGTCGAGTTGTTGTTTCCAAGAAAATTAGAGTTTCAAAAATCAATCGATTTTTTTCAAGGTTTATTATACTACCCCAGCCCTGGAAATAGCTTGAATCTGAAAATACTCCATCTAAAACCTGTTGAGGTCATGTAGAAGTCAATGGCAGAGGTCCCTTTAACTATTTGAAGATGTTAATAGCCTTCAAGGTTTTTTTCAGAGGGTTTTCTGCCAAAAACTTGATCAATTCGAGTTCATTCGAGGTCTAAATTAAACCTCACATAGCTCTAAAATTCGACCTTTGATAAATAACCCCCTAAATGTACCTTATGTGCTTTATGGCAGCATGGTGCCCAAATGGGTAGCACTTCTGCTTTATGCCGCAGGGGTCCAGAGTTCATTCCGAGCCTGGGCACTATATAAAAAAATTTCTCCCTTGTCTGCATGGGCTTCCTCCCATTCTCCAAAAACATACAGGCATGTTATTTGGCTTGAAACCATATTGACCCAAGTCTGTGTGTAAATGTGATGGTGACCCTAGATGCTAAGCTCCACTGGGAAGGGGTTGATGTAAAAGTAGACAATTTCGGTAAAGCACTGTGAAAAATGTGTCACAGTTATAACAAATAATAACTAATCAATGTCTCAAAATTGTCAACATTTCATATATAAACTGGCAATCTGTGGCCTATTTACAGTTCCTGAGATATTGTCATCGGGAATCAGGGATGCATTAGTATTGATGGGGCTCCATACTACAAGTTAGCAGAAACCTCCCACCACAGCCTATTATGCCAAAACCTTGCCCATGATCCACTCAATTCCCTCCATAAGTCCTGTCCTGTTCATGGTCTCCAAGGCACACTTTCCATTATTCTGTTCCTCTGCCACAGGACACCTGGAGTACCATGTACCCACCTGATGGCTGCCCTGTGGGAAATTATAATGTTATCAAAATGCATCCATAAATACTGATCTTCAAGCATAATCCTGTACTTAAATCTTTATCAATATTTTTATGTTTTATGGGGTGGTTCACCTTTAAGATAACTTTTAGTGTGGTATAGACTGACTAATTTTATGCAACTTTTCAATTGGCCTTCATTTTTTCTTCTTTATAGTTTTTGAATTATTTACCTTCTTAAAAAAACATGTACTCCAAGGCAGCAATTTTGTCATTGCTTCTTTTTATTACTCATCTTTCTATCCACAGTCTATTCCCTTATTCAAATCAATGCATGGTTGCTAGGGTAATCTGACCCCTACCAACCACATTGCTGAAATTGCAAACTGTAGAGTTGCTGAATAAAAAGATAAATTACTAAAACTACAAATCATAAAAAATGAAAACCAGTTGCAAACTGTCTCAGAATATCACTAAAATTTATCTTAAAGGTGAAAAACCGTTTTAACTATAAAAATCTAGACATTAGGCAAGCTTTAGTTTTCATTTGCAAGGATTCCTTCATATCCAGTGCTTTTATTAGCGTCAGTCTTTCTTTACTGTGGCCCTGTAAATTGATGTACCACTACCCTCCCCCCAGAAGCTAATGTGTCCAGAGACATGTCTGTTCTGCCTGCTCTTGCCAGCACAATGGAAAGGTAACAAGATAACAGTTCTCTTTTTACTGAAGCATTCAGTTGCCTGAACTCATAGGGCCTGCATGGTTATTTCTCTATCCACAGCTCTGCTTCAGGCCATTAGCACATGCTGCCAAAAAAAACCTCTCCTTTAACAACCGGTGAAAATAGCAAAACTGCATATGCTACCTCCCATTGAGTTACAATACTTGCAGAGGAGTATTTACCATATAGCCACCTGAGGGCCCATGCCTAGGGGTGTCCCTTGGATGCCTATATGGTATATAAAACTATTGGGGGGAGGAAACCTCTTACATACATTGCTGCCGGATATTTTCCTATGAAATCCAGCAGCAGAGGTGATTTATAAATCATTATGAAAATAATAAGATAATATTTATCCGTTCCAAATTTTCTCTGTTCAAGATAGAGCAAAGAAAGTTAGGTCCCAGCTCCATCCTTGGTGAAAATGGCTCAAAGAAGGTGGAAAAGTCTAGAGCAAAAGTAGTTCATCTACAACCCATTTCTCATGTTTTTAAAGGTGTTGTTCAACTTTAAATTAACTTTTAGTATGATGTAGAGAGGATGTTCTGAGACAATTTGCAATTGCTTTTTACATCTTCTTGTGTTTTTTTAGGGATGCACCGAATCCAGGATTTGGTTCGGGATTCTGCCTTTTTCAGCAGTATTCGGATTTGGCCGAATCCTTCTGCCCGGCCGAACCAAATCTGACCCCTAATTTGCATATGCAAATTAGGGGTGGGGAGGGAAATCACATGACTTTTTGTCAGAAAGCAAGGAAGTAAAAATGTTTTCCCCTTCCCACCCCTAATTAGCATATGCAAATTAGGGTTCGGATTCAGTAAGGTATTTGGACGAATCTTTCACAAAGGATTTCGGGGGTTCGCCCAAATCCCAAATAGTGGATTCAGTGCATCCCTAGTTTTTTTGAATTATGTAGCTTTTTATTTGGCAGCTCTCCAGTTTGTTATTGTATCAATCTGGTTGCTAGGATACAAATTACCCTACACTAGCATCTATGCATTGAATAAGAGAATTTGAATATGAATTGGAGAAGGCCTGACTAGAAAGATGAGTAATAAAAAGAAATAATAATAATACATCTGTAGCCTTAAAGAGCTAGGTGACCCACATTTAAAAAGCTGGAAAGAGTCAGAAGAAGAAGGCAAATAATTCAAAAGCAAAAAAAAATAAAAAAAAATTGAAGGTCAGTTGAAAAGTTGCTTACAACAAGCCATTCTATAACATACTAAATGTTAACATTAACACCTTTGCTCACAACAGCATCAAGGGTGCAACCATATAATTCAATAGTGATTACCAAGATGCTTTGATGCCTGTTGCTCAATGGTGCACACGCAGTTCAGGTAATTCCTAATTTTTACCCTGACACCTAGGGGTTTATTTGTTAAGATTCAATGTTATATTTTTAGTCAAAACTAATATTTTTGAATTTTTCACGATTTATTATACCCCGACTCTGGAATAGCTCAAATATAAAAATACACCATCTAAAACCTGTTGAGATCATATAGGAGTCAATGGCAGAGGTCCCTTGAACCATTTGAATATGTTAATAGCCTTCATGATGTTTGAGGGTTTTTTCAGGGGGTTTTCCCTGATTCTATTTTTTTTTTTTTTTTTTGCAGAAAACTTTTAATTCAAGTTTTCATGTTTCGCAACTTGAATTCGCTGAATCACGTTTTTTTAAATAAGAAACCATTCAAGTTGTAAGTTCATTTGAGGTATAAAAAACTCTAGCATTTGGCCTTTAATAAATAACCCCCCTAGAATCCATGTGGAGTAGATTGAGCAAATTCTAGTCTCCATGACTGAGGCATCACAGGCAAAAACAAAGGGGTAGATTCACTAAAGGACGAAGTGGCTAACGCTAGCGACAATTAGCCTGCGTGCCACCCGCAGGGACATCGCCAATTCACTAACAGGCGCCAAATCGCTAGCGTTCGTTCACTCGTTACTCTGCAAATTTAGTGAAGTGCAGACTTTACTGAACATTGCTTCTTTCGCCAGAGTTGACTTCGCCACCTCAGACCAGGCGAAGTGCTAAAAAGAAGCTAGATCTTCCTCAGTCTTCTGTCACTTACATAATATCCTGTGTGCCGAAAATTCATTAAAGTTCCAAAAACGCTGGCGACTTTTCCTTTTTTGACGTAGGATTGCCTGCAAAAGTCCTAACAAAGTTTTTTTGGGTAACCGGTTTTCTCCAACATTTGGCACCCCCAAGTGCAAGACGATTTTTCTTCTCCTTTAAGAAGGCTTTTGGAAAGTAATAGCATTTTGCTGTTTGTCCTCTGTTACATCAACCATTGGAAATGAACTGCCATCTCTTAAAGTGGACCTGTCACCCAGACATAAAAAGCTGTATAATAAAAGTCCTTTTCAAACTAAACATAAAATCCAAATTGTTTTTTTTTTTATTAAAGCATTCATAGCTGTTGTAAACACATTTAAAAATCTCAGCTGTCAATCAAATATTGGCTACCCCTCCTCTATGCCTATATAGGTGGGGCAAACAATAACTTTCATTTTCCATTTAGCTGTCACTGTTCTCCCCACATTTCCCCAGTTATCTTACCCATTTAATTGTATAGCCAGGGCATGGGGATGGACATAAGGTCCCCCATTCTGGTGCACAAACAAAATTCTGAGATGATGTAAGGCTTGCCTTAATAACAGTGTTCACAAAATGGCTCCTGCCTGCTTGCTATATATATCCCAAACTTATGGAATCAAGATTCAAGTAATTTTTTTTTATGGTGACGTGTCCCCTTTAAGCTACTAAAGATTGTGAAAAAACAATATTTCTTTTTACCTCAAAATGCTTGTCCCAAATTTTTGCTGAAGCCCAATTCTTAGCGATACTCTCAATTGTTGCCTAGCTTCTCCCAAGCAGTTGTATTGCTTACAGCCAGAGGGGAATGAGCAAGGAAACATGCAAATATAGAGTATAGAGAAGACTGTCTGCCAATTGTTGCAGTACCTGATAGCACCATATGAATTCCTAGTATAAGTAGGCAGGACTTATACAGGTAAATATGTGCTCCTCCCCAACCCCTGATCACGGCGACTACAAGTAGAGGTGCACATTGCACAGCGGCCCGAGGGGAGATACAGGCTTGCGGTTAGTCTTGCGACAGGGTTGGGGGGCTGAGGGGGCCTAAGGTGACAACTCCAGACACCCCTGTGTGACATTGCACTTCACAGTGATGACAAGTAGAGGGCTAACCGTTTATATGCCAGAGTTTGCAGAATCTATAGTGCTGACACAAAAGTTCAGCATGCCAGCATTGTAGAGTCTACATTTCTTCTCTTAATTTCGATTTAAAGATGACCGACATGGGAAGTATCACCACTACAAGTAACTAGGGATGCACTGAATCCACTATTTTGGATTCGGCACAACCCTCGAATCCTTCACAAAAGATTTGGCCAAATACCGATCCGAATTCTAATTTGCATATGCAAATTAGGGGTGGGAAGGGAAAAATGTTTTTTACTTCCTAGTTTTGTGATAAAAAGTTACTCGATTTCCCTCCCTGCCCCTAATTTGCATATGCAAATTAGGATTTGGTTCAGTTCAGCGTGGCAGAAGGATTCGGCCGAATCCTGCTGAAAAAGGCCGAATCCTGGATTTGGTGAATTCCTACAAGTAACATTCATCAATGTATCCCTGGGTCATTGCTTTAAAGGAGTGGGTCACCTTTAAGTTAACTTTTAGTATGTTATAGAATTTTAAGCAACTTTTCTATTGGTCTTCATTATTTTATTTTTTTTAATAGATTTTTTTTAATCAATTGTCTTCTTCTTCTGACTCTTTCCAGCTTTCAAACAGGGGGTCACTGACCCCCATTGAAAAAAAAACAAATGCTCTGTAAGGCTACAAATGTTTTGTTATTATGACTTTTTATTACTCATATTTCTGTTGAGACCCTCCCCTAATTGCAGTCTCTTATTCAAATCATTTACCTGGTTGCTAGGGTAATTTGGGCCCTAGCAACCATAGGGCTTAGATTGCAAACTGGCGAGCTGCTGAATAAAAAGCTAAATAAAGCAAAAAAATACAAATAATAAAAAATGAAAGCAAATAGCAAATTGTCTCAGAATATCACTCTCTACATCATACTAATGGGGGAATGTAATAAAAGTCGCAAAGAGCAAAACAATTAGCACATAGAATAAAAAGTATAATTTTGCAAAGTCTACTCAAAGGCGAACAACTGCTTTAAACAGAATAAGTGCAGTATCCCCACACTATTTCTTTATTTTGGTGAAACTGTACGGTTCAAATGAGATGATTCGCCCCACCAATGACTTAAATGAACTCTGACACCCTACATTAGTTAGGGACCTAAAAACTAGTTACCACCAGTACATAGATATATTTCTGTACACTTTTTGTCTACAGTACTAGCTATTAGCCTCATTAGTTGAGCAGTGGAGTTATACCTCCAAACTGAGAGTGACAGCTTTTCTTGAGAACATAAATATATCTCCACTCCACAAGGCAATTGCTGTAGGGATTCTCATTCAAACTTGCATACAGACCTAAGTTAAAATGTATTCTCTGTCGCCATGCCATTTTGTAAGCATAAATAGAAAGTGCTTTTCGAAGCACAATGCTTAGCAGTTCTAACTGCAAAGCATTGTAATAATCTGAGAAAGTTTCTTTATGAAGTGTTTATTTACTAGATGCCAAATTGGCATAATAAAGCATATCTTGGGAATTGGATAGATGTATGGTTGGTCTGCACTTGGCAAAGAAAATGCAGTTAAAAGCATTTACGGAGAACCAAGACAATCGATACATTCCACATTACAGTATGTTTATGCTGTACTGAACTTATTTCATTATTTTTCATAATTAACATTGAGGCTTTTAAGGATGTTGTAGATGTTTTTTCATCTTGTGTGTGTATTTCAAAAAAAGAGTTTTAGCTCTGCTTTAGAGCCCATTTAAAGTGCGGGACATAGTGCAAAGTTTCAAAGATTGATACAAACCTCTGTATTTTGCCCTTTTGCTCCCTGTTTTTTTGGTGAAGAAACTAATGTTCATGGTAAGTAAGGCGTTCTTTCCAAGAACTTATAATAGAGGTAAATGTTCCCACACATAGGCAGATATTGGTATATTGGTTGCCATTTTGGGCAATTTAAACTGAATTGGCAGCCCACTAGATGCATTGGACCAAAACCATTAGGCTTAGTCATATGTTGACTGGGCCATGTGGATAACAGACAGTGAAGTTTAATGTGTTCCACTTGTGATCCAATAACTAGGGGAAGTAAAGTCTAAAATAGAATAAGGCTAGAAATGCTGTATTTTGTATACTAAACATAAGCATGAACTTACTGCACCAGAAGCCTAATAAAACAAATGATTTATGCTTTCAAAGTTGGCCACAGGGGGTCACCATCTTGTAACTTTGTTAAACATCTTTGCAAGACTAAGACTGTGCACATGCTCAGTGTGGTCTGTGCTGCTTAGGGATCGTCATAAATTATCAAAACAGCACAAGTCAAATAATATCTGACAGAAGCCAATACAGCCAATTGACTGATCAATAACCAGAATATGCAGACTGCACTGGGTCCTGTGTTGTCATGTAATCTAATGTGGATTTTATAATTTTTTTATTGTTTAGTACAAACTTTCTCCAAGTCTGCAGTACCAGTGGCTGCAGCAAAATAATCCTCAAAATAGAATCCCAGTTTATCTGTTTGTCCCTGCAGCTGGAGTTGTAAAAAATAAAGGGGATGTAAAGGCAAAAATAAAATCCAATACAAATCTCTAAACAGTCGCCGACTGCTCTACAGGGAAACAAACATAGCTGCTTGACTTCTGCACAGCTGGGAAGTAAGGCGGGGGGCTCCCTCTGCTGTTCATAAGTATGATTGTTTTCCTTCAGAGCAGTTAGGGACCGTCTGACAATTCCTATCCACAGAAGGGAATGAAGGGAGAATTTCACTTCATACAGTCAGGTTTCTTATAGAAACGGTACACATTTTTTACTTGAAGTATATTGGAGAAAAGTAGCGATAACAATAACTGAGTAGCTTTACAGTGTATGTCATTTTTTAGATGGGGTCAGTGACCCCCATTGGAAAGTTGGAAAGAATCAGAAGGCAAAATAATTCAAAAACTATAAAATATAAATAATGAAGACCAATTGAAAAGTTGCTTAGAATTGGCCATTCTGTAACATACTAAATGTTAAAAAGTTGACTACCCCTTTAAGGTTATTGACTATTCATTTAATTTCACCACAAGGGTGGCTAAAACAGGTAAAGATTCAAATGTATGGCCAAAATTTGTAAGAAATGTACATGTTTAAAATAAATTTAGAAAGTGCTGTTGTTAAAATGTTCTGATTACTACAGAACAGTACCCGCAAGAAGGTATGTACAGGATGTTACATGGCACACGTGTGTAATAAAGAATGAATAAAAGGCATATACTGTATATGTATTTGCAAATGTTACACTGAAGGACCATCATATTGCAGCATTTGAAGATCAGAAAATGATAGAATATTATGGTCATACAAATAAAAGTGTTCATTAATGAAAATGTTATGCTACTATATTTATTTAAAGTAGCCATTATTTTTACTGAAGGGAAAGTAACATTGATATTTCTGGTCAGTTCTGTGGGAAACAATTTTCCAAAGAGACCAGCACAGTGCTGCATAGAAAAAAAGCCTCTCATAAATAGCCCGAGGGGTCCAACTGTGCCAGCTGCTGTCTGAGTAGGAAAAAAATGCTATATACACTTAATAATATACATGTAACCCCCAGCTCATGCTCTAGGTGGGGTCTGAAGGGAGGAAATAATAACGCTCACTCAGAGCCATTTGGCACAGGGATACTTATTTTGATATTGCTAAACCAGCTAAAAGAAGTTCTTGCATCTGTTAAAGCTTATTATAAGCCTTGAAATATGTGGGCATGCATAACCACTAACCTGTTGGCTACTGGGCTTTTTTTGATGTTGTATCTGAAGCATTTTCCTACTAATACAAATCCTTTCAAATTTTATTATACCCTGCCTTTTACAGAGAAAATTGCATCTAGTTTAGGCTGACTGCAAACTAGAATTATTACTCCTGATCCATTTAATCTGACCTTTAGTCTAAATTCAATCTGCATGATTTGGCCCTTTTATTGATTTCCAATGAATTGTATTCTCTGAGTGCAGAGATGTACCAAACACTGAAACAAAGAGCAGTTTGGAACAAAATGTAACCTTCTTTCCTACTGGAAAGGAAGGTAAAATAGACCTCTCTGGTACCATGAAATGACGTGCAGTGAGAGGACACACATACGATCATGAACAAATAGTCACGTGTCCTGGAGAGGAGGAGAAAAGGATCATCTCATAAATTATTAAGAGCCTCAAGTCTAATTATAGCTATAGTCTAATCTCTCTTAGCTGCTATACAGTGTAACTTAAAGGCTAAAGTTCTTGCTGTTATCAAGTCACAGCTTGTAGTGGTTTATGAAAAAGCAGTTGTAGAGTGTCACTTAAAAGAAAAGGATCTTTAACTGTTTTCCTGTTAATGTTTAGACAGAGAAAGTCGAACTGGCAATACACCAAGCAAAGGCAGGGCACCTGCAGTGACAACGATGACGGAGAACTCACCTTCCAGTGTAAGAACAGTCGACGATATTTCCATAGAAGCGAGCCATGAAGCTTTGCCCAGGCTGGACCACATGGAGGAGCAGCCGCTTTGCAGCATGAGAGTAACAACAGAAGCTCACACCCAGTCCACAGGGACAGTAGGCAGGGCTAATGCTACCATATTTTCTGCTGGGGATGCTGGTAAGAACAACAATCTCTTGCAACCAGAAGCAATACCGCTTTGCAAGAATGTGTTAGGATTAGAAACAGTCTCGAGGGAACCAGAGGAAGAGCACCCAGGGAAGCATGAATTAATTTCAACCAGTGCAGCTTCTGCAGATTGTATTTCAGTAACCCACGATGATCTTTCTGGTATGAGAAGTAATTTGGATTGCAACAAAGCTGTTCAGCCTGAGCAAGTTACAAACAATACAGAAGAACTTTGTACAGCGGAAGATGATGAGGATTTATCTGTTAAAAAAGGCAACGCTATAGCTCCAGACGGCACAAAAGGGGAGGCACTGGAGTCCCCTGAATATATTGCAAATCAGGAAACCTCACCAGAGTCCGAGAGGGAAGCTCAAAGACGAGCAACTGTTGAATTTATAGCAAATTTCCTGAATGGAGACCTAAGAGACAGCGAACATTTTCTGTCTCAGCTTGATTTTCAGGAGGAACCCTTTTCTGAGGAAGAAATGTCGCCAAGCCCAGGCGAGTCAATCTTGGGGGAAAATTTCATTTCACTGGATGAACTTGCAAAGCGGATAGAGGTGGAGGAGGTAAGTGTTGTCTGTGCTTTGTTTCTAAAGTTAAACGAAAAGTATAACCCAGATTTTATTGAAACAGCAGGAAGTTGTGTTCTGGCTATTATATTAGACATCCAGTCACTCAAGCCGTTATAGTTGATATTTTTGGCTATATTTGAAATATTTGTTATTTTAACCCAGTTTTTATTTACCCAGTTTTTATTTTTACACGGAACTGTTCCTTTAATTATAAAACACTGAGGACACTGGCTGGCTGTTTTCTTTCAGGCAAATGTGGACATCACATTTGACATACTGATGAGCATGTATCAGACTGCTTTTTTTTACATATCCCTTGGAGCAAACTACTATAGTAGTATGTACAGATTATTTGGCACATGTATGGCCAGCATTATGGAATTTTGATTTATGAGAATTGTCAGGGGGATTTCCTGCTTTCTAAATATTACCTTCGAAAATCTCGTTTTTATGGTACAAGGAAAGACTTTCTCCTATTTCAGTACTATCTGGATAAGGTAGAAATATTGTTGTAAAGTCCAGGAAAAACAAGTTGATTTGGATAACAGAACCAATATTAGTCATCTGGGAGTAGCCTGATTCTTGTATAGAACAATGTATCTATAACATAGATTCAATTCGTGTATTGTAGCAAGTTGTATAAAGCGGTTGGTACGTTACCTCACATTTAGCACACTGCCTTTTTTACACATTTAGATACATTTTGTTTGTCAAGTTTTTTCTGTGTATGGGCAAAGGCTTGCCATAAATCTGCGGGTGACCAATCTCCTGCAAATACTTTCCCACTAGCAAAAATGTAAATCTTTGTGGCATTTTTTTTGGTTAGCCTAAGTTGCCTTTCGAGTAAACTAAAGGCGACTTTGGAAAAACGAAGCTTTGCATATGTTTTCCCACCAGTGATTTACATTATTGCTGATGGGAATGCATTTGCAATAGTTAAGTCACCCACGATAGAAAATATTTATCACAGAAGACTAATGTCCTGATGTGCCATTGCCCAAAAGGGAAAAAAAGCAAATATTGTATAGGATTTGTGTAAATTCGTATATATTTAACCGGGGATGTCCAGCTGCATCCTGTATGTGACATTCCACCAGATTTCTTTGGCTCATCTTAGATCTCCATAGACCTCTTTGTATGCAATCCTTGTTTTATAATAATCGGGCCCTCAAATGTGTGAAATCATGGATAACAATCCCACATCATGGAATAACTTGGACAGCACTTGCCCCTATTATACTGATATTAATAAGGTAAAATAAATGATGTTAAAAGGCACAACAACTGCCCTATATTGCCCTTTTTTGAACTAGCACCACAATGAAACCCCTTTTAAAATGTCTCCCTTACTTGAACCTTGTACAGGCAAATTTGATGTATACACTCTTATTTGTATATTCTGTAAACACATTTATATACTCTTTAGTTCAAGCAAAACTCAACAGCAAAGTTCACAGACTGTCCTGCTGGTAGGGGTTGCCCTGCAACAGGAACATTATTGTAATCTCTTGAGTATCTCTTTATATTTCCATTAGTCAGAAACATAGGGAAAATAAAGAGGGTTAATACACCTTTAAAAGTTAAAGGTGAACTTTCCTGAAAAATTTTAATATAATATAAGCTTCAGCATTCTGAAATAAGAAGCTTTCTAAATATAAACAATTGAAAATTCTGTACTGTTTCGGAAATAATCAAGTTACTCTTAACTATCCCCCTTTTAGCATCTGTTTCTCTTAAAGTAGAAACAAACCCCTTATTAAAAGACCCTACCCCACATAGACCACCTCCCCCCCAGCCTGGCTGCTATCCCGGGCAAATGCCCCTAACTTTTTACTTACCCCTCGGTGCAGATTCAGGGATCAGAGTTCACGGCAGCCATCTTCTGGGCCTTCGTTAATCTGAGAATGAGACCAGTGTGGCGGCGCATGCGCAGTTGGAGCAATTTCCGGGTTCACGATTGATAGAAATTGCCAAAGCGCCAGAAGAAGACCTGAAGACCCGGAAGATGGCTGCTGTGAACTCAGATCCCTGAATCTGCACCGAGGGGTAAGTAAAAAGTTAGGGATTTGCCCGGGGTAGCAGCTATGCTGGGGGGCGGAGGAGGGAGGGGGTTCTATGTGGGGAAGAGTTTTTTTAAAACAAAGGGTTTGTTTTTTCTTTAATTCCCTCTTCATGCAGGAGTTGGGTATGAGATATTCATTGACAGTTAGATATATTATAGGGGGGCTTCTTTTGCCTAGAAGATGTATTAGAGCTCACTCTAATAAAATCACCAGACATCGTGTCTCTCTACATGCAGGATTTGTGCAAAATGCAGTTATTTTGTTAGATTTTGTTTGTACTAGAATCAGTTATTTGAGTGATCTGCTAGGAAAGAAAGCCCCGCTTTGGATCTAACTGATTATCTGACACCCAACTGCTGCATGATGACATGAATGAAGAGAAACAGATGCTGAGAGAGGGATAGTAAAGATAAACTTGATTATTTCAGAAACGATACAGAATATTTAATTGATTGTATTTTCATGATAGTTCCCCTTTAAAAAAGTTTTTATTGAGCCTAATGTTTACAATCCATATGCCAAATAGAAGGGTTTATTTAAAATGAGCAAAGTCAATGTCAAGCACAGTCGCCATGTTTTTTCTCTGACTTTCAGCATAATTGCGGCCATAAAAAGGGCACTGAATATGCCAAAGTAGCACTGCACCCCACAGCTGCACATCTCAACACTGTGCCGTTGTCCAAAAGTATAGGCTGCACACATCTGAAAATCAGAAGTGACACCAGACAGACTGAAAATATTTGCCACGACTGAGCTTGATTTGTAACAAAGAGCACACGCAATTGCATTAATTTTAGCAAACTGAGTGCATTTCCGGTTTTCGGCATGTAAGCAGCACGTGTTAAGTCTGCCTGCGTTGTTTAGCACATGAGTTACATGTAGTGCAGCTGAGCAGCAGTGATTAATGTGGGGTACTGTGGGAACCCTTGAGCTACCACCTAGTCAGGAGGTGACACTAACAGGGTTCTCTGCATCAATAGGTGTAGCAGTGTCTTATTCAGATCGTGACAAAACAGAAGTGCACAAAGCACATTTTGACCCAATTTGGCCACTGCATCAATAGGTGTAGCAGTGTCTTATTCAGATCGTGACAAAACAGAAGTGCACAAAGCACATTTTGACCCAATTTGGCCACTGTGCTTGCGGACATAAATGAGCCCCTATAGTCTTTTATGTCTTTTGCTGGCTGCCATTATGTGTTCGTATTTAGTATGTCTGTTTTTCTGTTTAGCAAATTGCCAATAAAATGCCATATGTGACCTAGTCCCTTTGGGTAATAGCACATATGGAGCCTTCGGGCACCTTGAATGCTGTGTTTTTAAGTAGAAACTTGAGTAGGTAGGCACTCGGAGAACAAGCCACTGACAGGGCAATGTAGAAAAAGTTTTGATCAGTTATACAAACATCCAAATTCACCTAAAAGATTTCGTACTACTGGCACTTTATACTTCACATGCTCCTTCCACATAAAAAAGCACTGTAGAAAAGCCAACAGTAAAGAAAAGCCATAACTTGTAATTCAGCAGCATCCGGACCTCGTGCCTGTTAAAGGGATTGTTCACCTTAAGGGTAAGGCCACACGAGGAGATTTTGTCGCCTGGCGACTAATCGCCTCGTCTTTTGCGCGACTATCTTCCCGAACTGCCTCTGCATTTTTCCCCATAGGCTAGAATGAAAAGTTGCCTGCGCTAATGCACACGCAGCGTTGCGTGTACAATAGTCGCCCAAAGTTGCCTCAGTGTTCAGGGAGATAGTCGCGCAAAAGACGAGGCGATTTAGAAGAAGGCAAATAATTTAAAAACTATAAAAAAGAAAAAATTAAGACTAATTGAAAAGTTGCTTAGAATTAGTCCTTCTATAACATACTTAAAGTTATCTTGAATGTGAACCACCTCTTTACATTATGAAGTTCACTGTTCAGTACATTGTGCCTGAGAAAGTATAGACAGTAGGGATGTGATCTATAATCATTAGTGATGGGCGAATTTGTCCTGTTTCGATTCGTCATGAAATTCGCGAAACTGGCAAAAAACTTGCAAAACATTGATTGCCGGCGCCCATTAAAGTCAATGGGCGTTCTTTTATCGGCATCAGAACCGTCGCCTGCGTTGAAAAACCTTTGACGCCGTCGTCTAAATCGAGACGCCATCGAGTTTATTGGCCGGTGGTGAAACGTCCAAATTTGACGTGAATTTGCACCAGCCAAATAAATTCGCCCATCACTAATAATCATATATGCCATAAACACAGAGGAGAGTGAATCAGGGATAATAAACATATAACGTCACCAGGACCATCTAGCATAGTTATATACAATCCAATAGAAACAGTAAAGCATCAGACTAATTAATATATACTGCCTATGGAAACACAAAGGTATTGTGAGGCTGTTAGACATACAAGGTTCCCACCAACGCACAACAGAATGAGCCAGTGTCTCCTTATTGTGTACTGCTCCGGAATCAATTGAGAGCAAGAAGGCTTTCAGTACACCTGCGAACGAGGAACAGTGAGCCAAAGAATACCAAACGTATTACTCCACAAACATTTATTTACATTGTAACCCTCCAGCTTTTCTTTACATGCAAGTAACTTCAGTTGGTAGCCAATAATTTGTTGGGAATCATACGCCTGTTTTATTGTGAAAGTGCCAAGCCAGTAGTTGTTTTTGTTTGGCACAGAGAAGGCAGAGGGTAATTACAGTAACAGCAATGACAGTGCTCGACTGTCTTAACAAGGTCAATCTCCAACAGTCTGATGGCTTGTTCTGCTAAGTATTAGACACAGGTTAGGATGGAAATAGTACTACACTAGCACAGCTCAAACTTGCCCAGATGTGGTATTTAACCCCAAACTTCAGAAGGTCTTTAAAACTTGGATCGTTTCAGTACAATCCAACCCACAACTATGTGGCTGTAAAAATGAAAAAGGTAGGCTACAAACCCATGTAATGCAGGTAGAGGATGTGATGCTTGAGACCTGGGGTTTTCCATATAAGGGATCTTTACGTCATTTGGATTACCATACCTTAAGTCTACTAAAAAAAACATTTAAATATTAAATAAACCCCATGCAGCTTATTTGCTATCGAGTACAAGATACTGTTTTATTCTTACAGAGAAAAAGGATTTTTTTTTTCAAAAAAATTAGAATTATTTGCATAAAATGGTCTCTATGGAAGATGACCTTTCTGTAATTCCGAGATTTCTGGAGGGATCTCATACCGGTACATTTTAGGTAAAAATACTCTATTAAAAAAAAAAAATACCCCGTTTTTGACATGAGCTGATTCAGTTTAGCTTATGTAGGTGCATAAACACTATATACATTGGCATAAATGGATATAAAGGCTACAGTGACTTACAGTGTAATGCTGCCTTGTCCCATTCTAAAGTAATTGGCTTTAAGACTTTAATATCCCTCTGCTTTCCATGGTAGACAGTGAACAGATGTTCTGGCATACAGAGGGACTTCAATTCATCACTTTGCAAGGGAATAGGCGAGGATGGAGTGTTGGGAAATGTAGTATCATAGCCTCCTTTCAATCTGTGGGATCAGTGTGTTAAACTTAAACCCAAATGAATGACTCCATGTTAAAAAAAAAATTATTTGTGGTTTTTGAGTTATTTAGCTCTACACTTTGCAACTTCAGCAGTCTGATTGTTAGGGTACACTAGGATCCATAGCAACCATGCACTGATTTGAATAAAAGACTTGAATGAATGAGAATATATATATATATATATAGGCAAATACAAGAGTCCTCTGCACTCAACCCATTATCAATATATTTAAGACAGAGACATTTTGTGCATACTGCTACTGAAAAATGCCTTACCCTTTAAACAAAACAGGGATTGTTTGTCCATATATTGCAATATATTTAAGCTGGCCAACTACGTCAAAGTCATCCCATATCTGGCCAGTCCTATGCTCAATTTTCATCTGATTCATTAAGAATTCTATTGCTTCATTATACATTTTACAAAGGGACTACATTTTACCTGCAACTTACTAGCTGCTTTCTAAGTAAAACTCCCAAACGTGGCTGCCCTTTTATTAGACACCAGTTGGGAAGGGTGGGAGCTACAACATGGAATAGAATAGAAAAGGGCCCCCATTTGAAAGCTGGAAAGAGTCAAAAAGGCAAATGATTCATAAACTATAAAAAAAGAAAAGTCAATTGAAAAGTTGCTAGGAATTAGCCATTCTATAACCTACTAAAAGTTGACTTAAAGCTGAACCACCCCTTTAAACTCTATACTGTGTAAATGGTTTCAAAATAAACAACTCAACACAAACCCACTGTATTATTTGCACAGCACTAATTTACAGTACAGCCTGTCTACCCATGCAAACTTTTCTGTTTTGCCAGCTAAATAAGAGCACCTAGTCCTTTGCTCTTGCCGCTGCCTTATCATTTGCTTTTTTCAAATGAAACATTTCCACAAATATCTTTATACTTGTGTGAACTTTGTCCTCTTGATTCCAGTGGCATTTCTAAGGTGTTGTACCTGATATTCCTGCCTGTTCCCTCCTCCACTGTGCCACAATGATTTTCTAGCCTTACATTAGTTTGCATGTGCTGTTCATACAGTGCTGATAAAAAAACAAGAATATTTTGTTATAATTTGTAGTTTTTGCATTATTTAGTCTACAGCTGTGGGCTTGAATAGAAAGATGAGTAATAAAAAGTAGCAATAACAATACATTTGTAGCTTTACCGAGCATTTGTTTTTAGATGGGATCAGTGACCCCCATTTGAAATCTGGAAGAGTCAGAAGAAGGCAAATAATTCAAAAACTATTTTAAAAAAAATCAAGACCAATTGAAAAGTTGCTTAGAATTAGCTATTCTATGACATACTAAAATTTAACTTAAAGCTGAACCACCCCATGATAAATACATTGTAATCTCTTGAACACAAAATATTGTCATTGATCGTGCTATCATTGTTAATTATTAGGAAAATAAACCGCATATGAAAAGCAATATAATGATTTATTTGCCTTTGGAGAATTTAATTTTCTGTGTCAGTGGAGTTTATCATTTTCACTATTTTGTTTGAGATACGCAATGTGGCATTAATATAAACAAGCAAAGAAGAAATGATCAATGCTCTTAAAGGAAAACTATACCCCCCAAACAATGTAAGTCTCTTTAAAAATATATTGCATAAAACAGCTCCTATGTAAAACCCTGCTTCATTTAAATAAACCATTTTCATTATAATTTATTCTTAATAGTAAGTGCCATTGGGTAATCATAAATAGAAAATTGCCATTTTTAAAAATAAGGGCTGTCCTCTGTGATCCTTGGATTCACTGTGCACACAAACCAAACAAACCATACATGTTAGGTCATATGAGCCAATTAACAGACAGATTTCTGTCTTTTGCTCCCACACTTCTTCCTGTTACAGTTAAAGCTGAAGTATTTCTGGTCAGGTGATCTCTGAGAAAGAACAGAGACTATCACAAAATGGTGGTTCAATGGAAGAGATGTAAAAGGGCAATATTTACTTAAATATATATTCCAGTTTGGTGAGATTCTCTAATATGCCACTTAATATGATATAAAGTATCTGTTGCTTAAGTATTCGTTTTGGGAGTATAGTTTTCTTTTAAGGGTAGAAAGATTTGTCGCCTGCTGTGCTGTGGGTGACAAATCTCCCGAAAATGACTTGTCATAGTATAACCTTAAGATTGCCGCAAGTAAAACCTATAAATCACAGCAATTCATCTATTTAAGCCAGATCACCCTTAGAAATAGCTTTTACTAACTGTATCTGAAATATTTGTCATCTGTTTTTTTTTTTCCTTATTGCTTTGCAGGTGAGCCCTGCTGCTGGTTTGGTATCAATATTAAAGAGACGCAGTCAAACCGAGGGTATAAATTCAGCCCAGACATCCCAGAAACAGACAAAGAGGAAAGTACGTTTCCAAGAAACAGAAGATACTCTTGACCAAGGTCAGTATAGAGAACACTCAGGGTGACATGGTTAATGTAATATCTTTGAATACCGTATATACTCGAGTATAAGCCGAGTTTTTCAGCATCCAAAATGTGCTGAAAAAGTCTACCTCGGCTTATACTCGGGTCAGTGGTACCCGACCCGAGTAGCTGAGATCGCAGTCACTTTTAATCATTCCTATACCAACAGTTCACTTGGGGAGAGACTGCAATATCCCACAATGCCCTCTGTTGGTTATATGAAAGAATAACAGTGCGCCCTCTGTTGGTTATATGAAAGAATAACAGTGACTGCAATATCACACAGCGCCGTCTGTTGGTTATATGAAAGAATAACAGTGACTGCAATATCACACAGCGCCATCTGTTGGTTATATGAAAGAATAACAGTGCGCCCTCTGTTGGTTATATGAAGGATGAACAGTGATGGCAATATCACACAGCGCCCTCTGTTGGTTATATTAAAGAATAACAGTGACTGCAATATCACACAGTGCCCTCTGTTGGTTATATGAAGGATTAACAGTGATGGCAATATCACACAGCATCCTCTGTTGGTTATATGAAAGAATAACAGTGACTGCAATATCACACAGCACCCTCTGTTGGTTATAATAAAGAATAACAGTGACTGCAATATCACACAGTGCCCTTTGTTGGTTATATGAAAGATTAACAGTGACTGCAATATCACACAGCACCCTCTGTTGGTTATATGAAAGAATAACAGTGCGCCCTCTGTTGGTTATATTAAAGAATAACAGTGACTGCAATATCACACAGCACCCTCTTTTGGTTATATGAAAGAATAACAGTGACTGCAATATCACACAGCACCCTCTGTTGGTTATATGAAGGATTAACAGTGATGGCAATATCACACAGCGCCCTCTGTTGGTTATACGAAAGATTAACAGTGATGGCAATATCACACAGCACCCTCTGCACATGGTAGTGGGACAGTGGGACAATGCACACAGTAATCCGTTTGGCAATTCTCTGTCACCATCAACTTTGCAAAGAAGTCCGGTTGATCGCTGGGGGGTCGCTTTGGCAGAATGTGCGCTGCTGGGAGACAGGGCTGTAGTTGTGTCTAGGCTTATACTAGAGTCAATAAGTTTTCCCAGTTTTCGTAGGTAAAATTAGGTACCGCGGCTTATACTCGGGTCGGCTTATACTCGAGTATATACGGTATGCTAAATTATATGGCCAGGTTATTAATATAAGTTCATTCCTCTCTTTTTTGGGAAACAGCCCTTACCCTCTACTTTTCTTGAAAGCTTTAGCTATAATTCATACATACCAGGTTTGGGACTAATGGTGGGTGATTGAGCCTGGCTTTCATGGGCCTTCCAGTTACTTCCAAAGGAACTCGGTTAGTATGAGTTCAGGGCTCTTTGCAGGCCTGTCATGTTCTTCCACTGCCATCTATACAAACCATTTCTGTATGGCCCTTATTTTGTGCATCAATTATTACCCTGGTTAAACATGAAAGGGCATTCCCCAAACCATTATTGCAAAGCAGGGCGCAATGAACTGTCTAGAGTATCATTGTATGGAGTAGTGGCACCTATGTAAGCAATGATGGCTGTGGCTTAAATTGCCTATTCCAATATTTAGAAGAGGTATCCACATACCCTTAGCAATATAGTGTATGTTGGCCTACAAATAATTACTAGGGGTATAGCGGGTTGTTAAAATTGTTTACAGTTAGGGTTGCCACTTTTCCCCCTGACGAACTCCGGGGGGGCGGGGGGCGTGAAGCAGTGGAGGTGGGGCTATGACATCAGGGGTGGGGCTATGGCATGGCGATTGGACGATAGCCGCATCAATCTTAGGAAATCCTGCCGGTTTTCCTAATTTGGAAAACCAGGCAGCCAGTTTTGACCTGAACAGAACTTCAAAATAAATGGGTTGTCCGGGTCAAAACCGGACAGGTGGCAACCCTATTTACAGTATACCCCAGGTGCTTTGCTAATTAATTCTGAGTTACAGTTCAATATTTAAAACCTTTCTGTTACCTGAAGAAGTTGTATATTGAATAGCACTTGTATTATATTTTTTAAAGAAACAGTCTCTTAACCTCGATGTCCTTTTCAGTGATATGTAGAAGGTCACAAGGAGCTCACCAAGGTCTCATGTCAAAGTGAGATCACAATATATCTAAGCCAAATCCTCAGAGACCTATATTCATTTATACACAGTGGTGTGAACATTCAGTGTGATAAGCTTTCAGCATGGAAAAGCATGCAATTTGTACATGCAGTACTTCCATTCTATTTCCATTTATATTATAACAATATAAATGCTTATAGTATTAAAACTACTTGCTGTGTAATTCATTTTGCAGATATGATTTTTTTTATCCATGTTTGCATGGGCAATGTTTGCACAGTTCTATTTTTGTAGGTGTTTTTTTTAATCTTATTGAATTTCTCCGCTTTCTGGTCCAGTATTTTTAACACTCTCCATAGCTACACAATACAGGTATAACAAAAAAATGGCTTCAGGCTAGGCACCTGAACCTATTTTCTTCTTTGAGCCCCTTTGGAATGGTCAATGCAACAGATTGGGAACATCTGATCTAAAAGCTTAGGGGCAGAAGTGACTAACGGTACCAAAAATTCGCCAGTGTGACGTCATTTAGGCACTACGCAGATTTCCTAATAGGCCCAGGGGTAACTTCGCTAGCGGAAGAGACAGGCGCTAGCGATCATTCGCACTCTATCACCAGGCGAATTTTCGCTCTGGCGAATGGACGTAACGCCACAAATTCACTAAGATGCGGATTTTACTGAACTTTACCTTTTTCGCCAGACTTGCCCTAGCTAGCTCAGACCAGGCGAAGTGCAATGGAGTGCATAGGACTGCCTCAAGTTTTTAATGCAAAAGTCCCAAAAAACGCTGGCGTCTTTTTCTTTTTTCTGAGTGATAGCCTGCAAAGGTCCGTAAAAATTTTTTTGGGTAACCGGGTTCCCCCTGACCATTTTCTAACATATGGAACATAAACTATACACTGGGCTCATGTGTAGGGCATTATAACAATGCTAGTGAGAATTCTCCAGCGTTCGGCACCCTGGACACAACTTCGCACTTTAGTGAATTAGCATTTAGAAGTGTTGCGATGGCTGTGAAGCCGTCGCTGGCGAATCTTCGCCGGTTAGGGAATTTGCCCCTTAATCTGCCTACAGGTAATAAATTAATCACACCATCCAGTGACATGAACTTGCAGCTCCACTTGCTTGATTTAAATGCTGCAAACCATGACCTGTGACTCCTTTCTTTGTGCCAACAGATTGAATCATTTAAGTTGACCATACACTTTAAGGGTAAGGCCAGACGAGGAGATTCGGGGAGGTTTTGTCGCCTGGCGACTTATCGCCACGTCTTTTGCGCGACTATCTCCCCGAACTGCCTCAGCGTTTTTTCCCCATAGGCTACAGCGCAAAATCGCCTGCGCTAATGCACACACGGCGATACGTTTTAAATAGTTGCCCACAGTTGCCTTCAATAGTCGCCCAAAGTTGCTAATGCACACGCGGCAATGCGTTTTCAATAGTCGCCCAAAGTTGCCTTATGAGGCAACTTTGGGCGACTATTGAAAACGCATTGCCGCGTGTGCATTGGCGCAGGCGATTTTGCGCTGTAGCCTATGGGGGAAAACGCTGAGGCAGTTCGGGGAGATAGTCGCGCAAAAGACGTGGCGATAAGTCGCCAGGCGATAAAACCTCCCGGAATCTCCTCGTCTGGCCTTACCCTAAGATCCACTGATTTGTCAAGGTTTTCAAATGAGCAGATCTTTGCCCGATTTGATCACCTATGTATTTGGTCAAGTCAGATTATGCTTTGACCCATCAGGAGAGGACCACACCAACGTGATGAATTTCAGGGGCAAATGCCAATCAGACAGGCTGTTGAAAGATTTTCATACATGAGTCAACAAATGGCCCACTTAGCTAGGAGGTGCTAAGTCAGCAGTGTGTTTGGCCAGCTTTACTCTTGATGACCCAACCAATAACCAAGGATTATATGATGACATATTTGCATTTACATAAACAGGAACAATTTTGTAAATACAGGTATGGGACCTGTTATCCAGAATGCTTGGGACCTGGGGTTTCCTGGATAATGGATATTTACATAATTTAGATTAAAATTTGGATTGTTTGGATAAAATGGAGTCTGTGAGAGATGGCCTTCTGTAATTTGGAACTTTCTGGATAATGGGTTTCCGGATAACAGATCCCATACCTGTACCACCATTCATATTGAGCTATGTTTCTCAGCCCCCATATCTCCATATAGATTTGGCACATGCACATCATATTTGTCTCTTCTCTTTCTTCATCATGTAGCCTAAACAGTGAGTTACTGTCTGAAAAGAAATTTAAGAGCAACAAGCCAAACTACAATAATAAACTGCATTCACCCTTGTAAAATGCACACATTAACTGTTATATAGGTCATGTAGCATATTTTCCACCTTAGTATTGAACTGCATTTGTACTGAAGCCATGTTCCACCTGCAATACTCAGTATAGTCCTGCTCGTTACCCTTCACATTAGGTGGGTCACTGTGCAATTCCAAGTGTTTAATCTAAAGAGGCAATATTCTGTCAAAGAATTAAAGTATTGTGCCAACTGTGTAACCAGCAATACTTTTTTTTTATATATTGCAGAAGAAATTGGTGGAGGATCCTGCATTTTACTGATACTACTCTGTATCGCAACCGTTTTCCTTAGCATTGGAGGGACTGCATTATACTGCACTTTTGGGGATATAGAGTCGTCCGTCTGTAAGGATTTTACTGCCAACATGGACTTCTACTACACACAGTTGCTGCAAGGAATAGAAGAGCTAAAACACTGGTTGTATGTCACATAGATGACAAAATAACACTTGGCTGGTATTATGGCAGCCTCTTATTTTATTATTTTTTCACTTGTAGGTTAAATTCTAACCTAAAACTGAACATGTCTGTCCTGTTACAAGACTTGCAAAGAGAAAAATAATCGAACTTAGGTGGTTTTTAAATTGACTTTTAATAGATTTAAGGGTTTTCAGTGGGAAAATTATGAAAAAAGCATCCGAGTGGCACTGAATCATGGCACAGCCTCACAACTAACCACTATTCTCAACAACACAAGCAGCCACTACTGCAGATGGAGAGGCATTCAGCTTATATGCAAAATGTCTGTGTAGTCACTTGATTTACTTTTATTCTGCATCCCTGATTCACTTATGAGAATTTGTGTGTTGTGTAACTTAACTGTCGGCTGTCAGTTTGGGCTACTGTACAGTGTGCTGGTTTTACATTTTATAGTCTTGTCTTTTTGGTTTCTTTTAATCACAAATTTACATTGTGTTTGCTTTCAGTTTGCATGATTGAAATGACTGGAGCTTCCTGTTTATTTTATTTGCAAGGATGAAGAAAGAAATGTGCTGCAATTCAAAATAACAATTATTTTACTCATATTCTGCTAAAGACCTCTTTAGTAATATTACTAAAGGCCAGGAAGGAAAGATTTTGCACAGAGTTAAAATTCCATGCCTGTTGGAAGATGCCAATATTTAATATATATTATGTTTTTACATCTTAGAACTGTTGCCCTTTCAAGTATAGTTTGCATATGAATTAGTATGTGACAAACCTAAAGGAATTCAGGTTGTAATACTGTGAATGGGACACTGACATAGCTTTCTTGCTATAGTACACTATATTTAAGTGTACCTGTGTCTCATTACATTCAAAGGCACAATTGGGCACTAACATCACTTTTTGATAACTGCAATCTTCACAGGAGGGAGCAATGATAGAGAATAAGAAATGTCCACTGAAATGTCTTGTGCGATCTCTGTCCCCACTAAGTTTGGTCATTGGTGATTCCCATACACAATATTGCCATGGGGTTACTTCTTGTTCTAGGGCCTTTTCTTCATGGTGTTTTTTCCTGTGAAGATTAAAAATGCTTTGTGTACCATAGTTCTACAATGGAGCAATTGAGATGTAGCTTCTTCATAAGGCTAATGTATACAGCAACATTTTACAGCACTACTTGCAGCAGCAATCGAAGAATCTGCTCCCTCTTGGAATTAATGAAACGACTATAATTTGGAAGGAGCACACCCAAGAAATAAACGCTGAGGTGCCAGTCCTATGGGGGCTGCCTCCTGGTAAATATTAGACAAAAAGGATATAAGGATTGCACACTCTGTATAAAAAGTAAAAAATGTATTATATCAAACACTTACATATTGGCAGATCGCCCTACGCTTTTCGACCACTATAGTGGTCTGGGGCAAAACACATTACAAAAAAGGGATAAAAAGGCAGGAGTTAATGAAATAAGCTGTATGTTGTTCTGCACTGGCAACTATAACTCAAGAAACAAAAAGGGGGAACATTTTTGGTTAAAAATCATTCATGCACAGTGTTCAACACCACCTCTTATTCAGATAAATTAGAAGTGATCTTCTGAGGGTGGATGGCCCCTGCTACCTCCTTCACCAATTAAATTGTTTAGGTGGCACTTTTTCTTTGTGCTGAATCCAGGCGTACTATGTGATCCTAAAGTGAATAGTAAATATTTAATTTACAGCTTGAGGTTGAAGTTCTAGAATAGTGTAGCACTGATGCACTTTATTCTTTGTAGTTGGTTCTATGGGGCTTTATAGCAAGCAGGCACTGTATGCCTAAGTGTTTGTAGTGCTTCACTTGTTTCATAAGCCATAAGTGCTGAGCAGCAACAGGAAAATGGCAGGCCTAGCCAGCAAAAGAAACATTTTTTTAATGGCAGCCCGTGTAGTATAAATGCACTATTTACAGTATATTAGTATAGATGCACATTATGAACAAGGTATGAACTTGTTCATAAGAGTCTAGCTGGAAATCTAACACTATGGGGCAGATTTATTAAGGATCAATTTGTGGTTTCCATGAAAATTCATGTTTTCAAGGTTATTTTTTTTTAATCGATTTTTTTGGGTTAAAGAAAAACTCCAAAAAAATTATTTTTTTAAACTGATTTTTCGATATCTATTATACCCAGACCCTGGAAATAGCTCAAATCCAAAAATACACCATCTAAAACCTTTCAAGGTCATGTAGAAGTCAATTGAACCATTTAAAAATGTTAATAGCCTTCATGATGTTCACGTTTTTTTCTCTAACATTCGACCTTTGATAAATAACCCCCTATGTATTTTCATTCTAGGAAGTAACCTACAAACTCACAGTGGGGGCAGCACACAGCAAGCTCTATAATTCAGGTGGCATAAGCATTTTTTCAGCTTTTGGGGGGAGATGTGTCACATACGTAATCTCTTCATGCACCCCAAAATATAATGACCCACTACAGAAAAGAATATCCATGATTCTCCAAGGATGCCAGTGTAGCCTTTAACAGTAAAATATTTTGGATTAGGCATCTTCAAGCAAAAAGCACTGGTCTTTTTTCTCTGTGGCACAAGTCTAAATGATTGTGTGAGTGATTAGGAATTGCTTTCACTTCACTGTAAGGGTAGTGACACACGCGAAGATTCCGGGGAGATTAGTCACCCAGCAACAAATCTCCTCTTCTTCGGGCGACTAATCTCCCTGAAAAGCCTTTTCGCCGGCTAGAATGTAAATCGCCAGTGGGATGGCACTTGGAGTGCTTCGTTTTCCGAATTAGCCCGAAGTTTCCTCGACTTCAGAAAACGAAGCGATCCAAGTGCCATCCTGCCGGCAATTTACATTCTAGCCGGTGGGAAGGCTTTTCGGGGAGATTAGGCACCCGACGAAGAGGAGATTTGCCGCTGGCCGACTAATCTCCCCGGAATCTTAGCACATGTCACCACCCTAAATTTCACTCAACAAACCTCACTTCTTTAAACCCAGGTGACTTAAAAGCCAGTTTAGGCAATGTTTTTCTCAACTTCCTTGTACTGGCTGGCCCAGTATAGTTATTTCATGTTACAGCTTATTTATGTTTGATCAGTTCAAGGGAATTTGCTTATCATGGTCTTAATCTCTGATGTTTATAACTGCAGTGTCATGTATGTTTGCGTTGGGATTTGTCTTTGCCCCCAGATTAATATGTTAAATGTTTGTGAGTTTGTTTTTTTTAATATATAAATATTTTAAAAATTGCTTTAGAAAAAAATTGTCTTTGTGAAAAAAAAGATGCGTTTATAATCTATAAAAAGAGTTTTAACTGCAGAATATTTATTGAGCTACTGCATAGCAACATTAAAAAGGAACTGTGAAATATACATTTTGATGTAAAGTATATTTTATAGATAAAGATGGGATCTATAATCTGGAATGCCTGGGACCAGGGTGGTGCTCCATGCATTAAGGCTACTGAAAAAATCATTGAAGCAATAAATAGAATAATAGAATTAATTTGCCATTAATGTCTATGTTTCTTAGTTAATAAAAAGTACAAGGTGTACTACTGTTTCATTACAAAGAAAAATATCCATCAATAGAGAAGATTATTTTTTATTTAAATAGGCCCTTGTGGAAAATGGCTGCTGTATTTCAAAGTTTATTGGATGATCAATCCTATCATGTATTGTAAAGAGTGCAATTTCCTTTTTTTTTTTTTTTTTTAAATAGGTGCTTTATGTATATTTCCATCACACACACACACATCAGTTTCATAAAGGTTATGTAAAGCATGATGAATGGTGAAGATCTGTATTTTTAGGTAAAGACGACGGTGTGCTGTAGCCTTTTATTTCATTTCTGAAACTTTAAAATGTGCTTCTGCTAGAAATCACAAAACCTATCTTTTTTTCTGCAGGGAACCTTGTAAGTAATACAGTTATTCTCTTACAGGGAAACCTCCATGTTCTATGCATAGCAGTCCTTTTTTCCCCCTATGCTAGTTCCTATATGGTCAGGATTTTTTTTAAAATATGCAGTTTGTACTATTTTACCAAGGCACAAAGAGGAATATGTTATTACAAGTATGGGCCTGTTATACAGAATGCTTGGGACCTGGAGTTTTCCAGATAAGGGGTCTTTCCATAATTTGGATTTCCATACCTAAAGCCTGCTAAAACATCATTTAAACATTAATTGAACCCAATAGGATTGGTTTGCCTCCATTAAGGATTAATTATATCTTATCTGGGATTTAGTACAAAGTACTGTTTTATTACAGGGAAAAAAGGAAATCATTTATAAAGAAATTTAATTATTTGATTAAAATGGAATCTAGGAATGATGACCTTCCTGTAATTTAGAGCTTTCTAGATAACAGGTTTCCAGATAACAGATCATACCCTTTGATGTTATTTAAACTGAACCAACTGGTGGCCTTGGGCAAAAGATGATTTGATCTGTTGCTAAATCAAAACGGTCAGGCTAACACGCACACGTTCTCTCTTGGACATTTTTCTAGCAGGTTGGGGGAACTGAGGGGGAACTGGGCATGTGATGTGGAGGATAGGTGGGCGCAGACCAAGGAAGCTTTCAAAAAACTGTAGAGTGCAACATTGAAAACATAGAAATATAGTTTGCACTCCAAAAAAAAAACGAAAAAACCTAAAAAAAATTATAGAAGTCTTTATTTGGAGATAATCTAAAATATACAAACCCCACAGTCTTCAGCTTTACATGTTTCATGCCCAATGGATCTTTGGATACACACACCGTTTTAAAGCACAAACCCCACCCAACTGGTTACATTAATGATGACTCATCTACTTCTTATACAAAAACAGAAGGGGTTGTTCACCTTTAGGATGACTTTTAGTATTTTGCAATTTGTTTTCATTTTTTATTATTGAAGGTTTTTGAGTTATTTAGCTTTGTGTTTTCAGTAGCTCTTTAATTTGCATTTCAAGCAATCTGGAAACTAGGGCCCAAATTGCCCAAGCAACCATGCATTGATTTGAATAAGACACTGGAATATGAATAGGAGAGAGTCTGAATAGAAGGATCAGTAATAAAAAGTAACCATTACAATACATTTGTAGCCTTAGGGTAGGACTACATGGACGTTTTCGGCAGTATCCAACGCGCGGCGACAAAACGCATGAGACAAATCGCATGCAACGGAAATGAAAGATAGAAATGTCGGATGAAGTCGCAGAGTTGATCTGAGGCGACGCGACTGTCGGATGCAGGTGCAGCGTGTAGTCCTTCCCTTACAGAGCATTTGTTTTTTTTAGAAGGGGACAGCGACGCCCATTTGGAAGCAGCAAAGAATCAGAAGAAAAAGACAAATAACTATAGTTACCTTAAAGGAGAATTACCCCTTTAAGTTATATAGAATAAGTTATGTCTGTTATTTTTAAGGATGCAATGATCCCTGCTTTTCAGGGTTTAGCTGAATCCGGATGTACAGATTTGGCCAAATACTGTACGGAATCCAAACCCTTCTTGGCAAGGAAAAGCTGGTGCATGGGTACAAGGACTTGTATTCGGCCGAATCCCAAACCAAATTCAGGATTTAGTGTGCATCCCTAGTTATTTTATATCCCAAACTGGCTGGGTTTAAAGCTCTGAATTGCTCATTCAAATGACTTGATTACTAGACAAACTACAATGTCTCATTTAGTATAACAAGTTACGTCAAAGGCCTACTTTAAACTGAAGACGTTTCATATTAACGACTGCTCATTTAGTGGAAATGTGTGGGTAGAGTACTCATATATTTACCAATAACAATCATCAGCACAAATAATTTATCAACAAGACATACATAGTGATAAAGGTTATAAAATGTATATAAGTTCAACTTTTTTGGTTAAATCTAGTTGATTGAGAGGAAAGCAAAAACTCTGCAGGGTCTGATTTGAGCAATCTGGACCCAGACGGCTAGATATCAGCTCAGTTTCCTTGACATACTATATCTGACTGTACTCTCAACTTGTATCAATTAATTTGAGATAAAAATGGACATGCCCAAAGGTGTGGATGTCACTTAGAATTTGACTTCTGGCGGAAGCCATTGGGATCTGTTAACATGCCTCTCAGTGACATAGTGTCCTTGATATAAAAATAAACCAACAGCAATGTACTTACATAACAGCTTAAAGGGGTAGTTCACCTTTAAGGTAACTTTATTATGTTATAGAACGGCCAATTCTAAACAACTTTTCAATTGGTTTTCATTATTTTTTATAGTTAATTGCCTTTTTCTTCTGACTCTTTGCAGCTTTCAAATGGGCGTTGCTGACACCCTTTTACAAAACAAATGCTCTGTAAGGCTACAAGTCTATTGTTACTTTTTATTACTGATCCTTCTATTCAGGCCCTTCCTATTCATATTCAAGTCTCTTATTCAAAGCAATGCATGGTTGCTAGGGTAATTTAGACCCTAGTTACCAGATTGCTTAAGATTGAAATTGAAGAGCAGCTGAATAAAAAGCTAAATAACTTAAAAACCTGCAGTAATAAAACATGGAAACCAATTGCAAATTGTCTCAGAATATCACTCTCATACTAAAAGTTATCTCAAAGGTGGAGAACCCTTTTGATCCATCTGCTGGGAAACCGCCTTCCCTAGTAACAATAAAACACATTTTTTCATTGAAAGTACAGTTATAATTTATTATAGTTTATTATAGGTTCTGAATGTTTTTATTTTAAGATGGCATGGCTTACTACATGCTGTTTGATGGAGCTACTTAATTAGAAAATGCTGGTTATATCATATTTCCATATTTGGATCAACATAACTTGTCTACTAAAAGATTTTAAATCCAATAGGATTGTTTTGCCACCAATAAGGGTTAATTATATCTTGGGATCAAGTATGAGGTACTGTTTTATTATTAGAGAACATGGAAATAATTTTTAAAATATTAGAACTATTTGCTTAAGACACCATTTCCATAATTTGGAGGATAATGGGTTTCCAAACAACGGATCCCATACCTGTATAACTGCTCAGGACCCACCCACCACTCAGAGCACACATTACACTCTAATGCTAAGCCTATAAAAATTGGACATTGGTTGCAAACTGACACAAATGCCAGACAGCGGTTTATGAAAGAGTTAACATTTACATTTGAAGCTTCAGCAGCAGTCTGACAAAAAATTCCCTATTTATTCATATTCAGACAGCACTGACTCAACTGTGTACAGGTAATTACACAACCCCACCCCCTTAGTGTAGACATCATATTTGAGTTATTAAAAGGCTACAATGTACCTTCAGTTTGAAATGTATCCACCCGGCAGTGTTAGAGAGAAACCCCATTAATTTTGCTAATGACTAGTACAAAGACTTTCCATAACATTATGCCCTAAGTATTGCCCTTTAAATATGAGAGTGACCCTTCAAGCCATGGACAGTTTTACCTATATTTGTCATGTACGTGTAATATGTAGTTATTTTTCTTGATGTGCTTACTAATAAAAGAGTTTATATATCTGTTATTGCTTCATGATTACACAAAATGTAAACAAAAGTAATACACTTTGAAATTTTAAGCCCAATAAGGAAGGCCATATAATTACAGACTTTCATGGTACATGTAAATGTACATCTAAATACTGGGGTAGTCCATAAAAGAAGTAACTTAGAAAGCATTTCCCTGCTGTGTCCTGTAATCAACTGAAGCATTCAGCCTCCTGCAGCCCTTAGTAGGAACACCCTTATATTCTGGAGCAGAGGGAGGTCCAGAAGAGAAGTTTACCAAGTTACAAAGAAATTACAGTTTCTTTTTGTGCCCTGGTTGATTTGTTGTGGCAGTACAAATCGATTGTATTGCTTTAATTTGATGGAGAGCCCTCAACAGATCAGCTTTACTTACATTTATACATGAACCGAGACAATTGTGCAGAGTGGTACAGGTGGTAGATAAAGGGCTCCCTCCCTGTGCAGGCAGCATAGTACTAGTATTTTTATTGTTTCCTACAACTGGACGGCTGGTTCTATTAGTTTTAGGGTGATTGGTGCTCTGTAAGGAGTGTTCTAACCAGAGCTATTTATAAATGGGGCATTTTCAAGTGTCCACCATCACACCCACCATCCCTAGAATAAGAATATCCCTCATTTTTATCAATTGAAAGAGCCATGTTAATATATTTGGACCAAATATTCTTAAGGACTCTTTCTTATTAAAAAGAAGTACAAAAATGACATGTATGCATGTTTGCTTTTCAGTAATGAGCACAGCATAAGATCTCAATAATGAAAAATACGGTTGATTTTATTATTGCCTACCTTATTATTTTTAAGTTCACCTGCATGAAAGTAGTACTGCCATACATTTTTTAGGTTTGCTGTGGGGGGTCCACTGGTTAGATCCTTGGGTTTGAGAAGACTGTGGGAGCCAATGGCAATGGTTTCTATGAGTTCAAACAAAGAGGCAATATAAACTAGATGTGAGATGGTATTATAAAGCTCATAGCACACACTGTCTGACATTAACTGGCAGGAACTACTGAACGTTATTGCAGTGGCCTCCTTTCCTTGCTGATCCAATGAAGCACCTCATCAACCAAATCTTCCTTTCGGATGCTGCCGCATCAGTACTTCAGGAATCATGGGAATCATGGAACCTGTTCCCATTGAAAGGTATAGTTATTCACCCCCTCTCTTTCTCTCTTATATGTATATATGTGTATATATATATATATATATATATATACACAAATACAGTTCCTCTGCACTCAACCCATCAATATATTTAAGACAGAGACACTTTGTTTATACAGCTACTAAAAATGCCTCACCCTTTAAACAAAACAGGGATTGTTTGTCCATATATTGCAATATATTTAAAGGGATACTGTCATGGGAACAAAAAATGTTTTCAAAATGAATCAGTTAATAGTGCTGCTCCAGCAGAATTCTGCACTGAAATCCATTTCTCAAAAGAGCAAACAGATTTTTTTTATATTCAATTTTGAAATCTGACATGGGTCTAGACATATTGTCAATTTCCCAGCTGCCCCAAGTCATGTGACTTGTGCTCTGATAAACTTCAATCACTCTTTACTGCTGTACTGCAAGTTGGAGTGATATCATCCCCTCCCTTTTACCCCCAAGTAGCCAAACAAAAGAACAATGGGAAGGTAACCAGATAACAGCTCCCTAACACAAGATAACAGCTGCCTGGTAGATCTAAGAACAACACTCAATAGTAAAAACCCATTTCTCACTGTGACACATTCAGTTACATTGAGAAGCAAAAACAGCAGCCTGCAAGAAAGCATTTCTCTCCTAAAGTGCAGGCACAAGTCACATGACTGGGGGCAGCAGGGAAATTGACAAAATGTCTAGCCCCATGTCAGATTTCAAAATTGAATATAAAAAAATCTGTTTGCTCTTTTGAGAAATGGATTTCAGTGCAGAATTCTGGTGGAGTAGCACCATTAACTGATGCGTTTTGAAAAAAACATGTTTTCTGATGACAGTATCCCTTTAAGCTGGCCAACTACGTCAAAGTCATCCCATATCTGGCCAGTCCTACACTCAAATTGCATCTAATTCATTAAGAATTCTACTGATAAATTCTATAAAGTCTATTGATAAATGTATTGATAATGGGTTGAGTGCAGAGGACTCTTGTATTTGTCTATATGTATTTAGTGGTCACAGCCTCATTGCACCCCCGCCTAATGGTTTTAAGAATAAGTGGTGAGCACAACTTTCCTTGTCACTATCCTACTTGCAAGTGTCCCAAAAGTCCAAGCCATAGCCTGCAATTTTCTTCTGTCCAATGGTTGCTATAACCCCTTTGCCTGCCACCTAACCATGCTCTTATGTATGTGCCTATAGGGCTGTAGCTGTCAGAGGCCGCTGCAAGCATTTTCAGCTACAGGTACAATATAGGCAGAATACAAACACTAATACTTAAAGAAAAACATTCAAAATAAATCATGAAGACCAACTGAAAAGTTCCTTAGGACAGATTTGTTCACTTTATCAATAATTAGCAATGTAGGGAAATAGATTTTAAATACTGTGTGATTTGTATAGCCATATTGTTTTGACAGTGCTGCCATCTTTTGGCCAAATTATATAGAAATTACTTAATTTACCAATTTCACTGTTTGCTTTGTCCAGATCAACCAATCCTCAGTTTTAAAACACCAAACACCCCCCCCCTATAAAACTCAGCCAAATGTCTTTACTTATGTTCTCTATGGAATGTCAGTCAGTGGCTTAGCTCTGCAGAAACGTCTTAGAAACGGGAGGTGGCAGGTTCAGTTGCTAAAATGCCAATATACACCATATGCACGGCAATGTACAATTCTAAATACAGCTATAGAGACAGTAAGCCTCTGAACCAGGGGTTGTAAGATGGAGTACTTCCAGAAGTACTACTACATCTCAACCAGTACCTATTTTCTGTTTTGGCAAATCAACATAGACTAAAGTACAACTACTGCTCTCATAATTCTAAGGCAGCCACTAGCTGAATACTGCCTGTATACACTAACAAAATACTCAGTTTCAGGGTTAAACTGAACACCAGGAGATCTTACAATGGGAACGCTTTTAAAGGGCATTTTTACATGGCATTTTAGCCTAAGCTCACTTTAAGAAATATGACTCATATCCCTAACCCTAGTACTTAAAGGAGAACTAAACCCTAAAAAATAAATGTGGCTAAAATGCCATATTTAATATAGTGAACTTATTGCACCAGCCTAACGTTTCATCTTGTCAATAGCAGCAATGATCCAGGACTTCAAACTTGTCACAGGAGTCACCATCTTGGAAAGTGTTTTCGACACTCACATGCTCAGTGGGCTCTGAGCAGCTGTTGAGAAGCTAAGCTTAGTGGTTGTGCAAATTATCAAGCAAAAAATGAGGTTGGTCTGTAATATAAGATGATGCTAAAGGGCTGATTATTAAATCCTGATGCTAACTGCACTGGTTTCTGTGTTGCCATGTAGTAATTGTCTGTATTAATTACTAATCAGCCTTATATTGTGACATTTCTATTCTATGTGTACTGTATAATTTGAGTCAGTCCCTAAGCTAAGTAAGTAACAGCAGCACAGATCATGTGCAGCGAATAAGCAGGAAAGAAGATGGGAGCTACTGGGGCATCTTTGGAGACACAGATCTTCCCTGCTAAAGGGGCTGTGGTTGCCTTGGGCTGGTGCAGAAGCACAAAACATAATGTACAACATTTATAGCTACTTCTTTAGTTAGGCTTTAGTTATCCTTTAAGCCTCATACCCAAACACATTCAGTGTCCAAGCTAGTGTCCCTGTAGTATCAAAGTAGCATTATATAGTACTGTCCAATCACAGCATAGTGTGTTGACCATGGAAACCCAATAAGTGACTCGGGATATGTAGGGTATCAGCCTCCCATGACTTACTGAAAAGGTGTAAATGATATTTAAAGGGGTTGCTCATCTTTACATTAATTTTTAATATGATGTTGAGAGCGATATTGTGAAACAATTTGCAATTGGTTTTCATTTTTTTTAATTGTGAGTTATTTGAGCTAAATAGCTATTGAGCTATTTCTTCAGCAGCTCTCCAGTTTTTCAGTAATCGTGCATTGATTTGAATAAGATACTGGAATATGAATAGGAAAGGCCTGAACAGAAAGATGAGCAATAAAAAGCAGCAATAACAATAAATCACAAATTACAGAGCATTTGTTTTTTTGAGGGGTCAGTGACCCCCATTTGAAAGTTGTAAAGAGTCAGAAGAAGGCAATTAAAAAAAACTATAAAAAAAATTCAAACTGAAGGCCAATTGAATAGTTGCTTAGAATTAGCCATTTTATAACATGCTAAAAGTCAAAGTTAAGATGAACCGCCCCTTTAATTTTCAGGGAAGATGGGAGTAGTGAGACAAATGAAGGAAGATCAGTGCAGAATGGTGGTGCACTGTGAGTGGGGCGGGTCCTAGGTTTGATTCCAGCCAGGGCATGGCTATGTGCTAGCATGGATTTCCTCCAAATACTCCTGTTTCTTCCCAAACTCCATACATGTAGGTTAAGTCCTGATATATTTGATCAAAGTTGGTGTGAAAGCCATAGGAACCTTAGATTCTAACAGTGTCAGACTGGGACACCAGGGGCCCACCCAAAAACAATAGACCAGGGGCCCACCAAAAAAACTTAGACCAGGGGCCCACTCTCAGTAGTACTATTATTCTTCCTCTCCTCACTAAATTTCTATTCTCCTAGTCTCTTTTCTTTACATGCTATAATCTATTATTCCATCTATTTAGCCTCTTTATTCTCATAGAAATAAGGAATGACCATGAAATCGGCCAAATGTTTAGCAGCATGAGCCCACTGACACCTCTGCCCACCGGGAGTTTTTCTGGTATTCCTGTGGGCCAGTCTGACACTGGATTCTAAACTCAATTGGGGCAAGGACTGATGGGAATGATATATAAACTCTGTTCAGTGCTGTGGAATAAGACGGAGTTAGTAAATATTGAGGAAGTTAGTATGAGAAGGGAGAATAAGACCAAACTTCTGAGAACCATAAAAAGGGCATTGAGGAAAGTAAATACAAAATATCAAGCAGAGATAGGAATGAAGCACAGAAGCTTAGAAAATGTAAGAGAAGGAGGAATAATGATAATAAAGTTAAAAGGGTTGTTCACCTTTAAATTAACTTTTAGTATGATGTAGAGAGTGATATTCTGAGACAGTTTGCAATTGGTTTTCATTTTTTATTATTTGTTGTTTTTGAGTTATTTAGTTTTTATTCTGCAGCTCTCCAGTTTGCAATGTCAGCAAACTGGTTGCTAGAGTCCAAATTACCCTAGCAACCATGCATTGATTTGAATGAGAATGTGGAATATTAATAGGGGAGGGTCTGAATAGAAAGCTGAGTAATAAAAAGTAGCAATAACTATAAATGTGTAGCATTTGTTTTTAGACTGGGTCAGTGACCCCCATTTGAGTGCTGGAAAGAGTCAGAAGAAGAAGGCAAATAATTAAAAAACTATACAGAATAAATAATGAAGATCAATTGAAAAGCTGCGTAGAATCTAACATACTAAAAGTTAACTTGAAGGTGAACCACCCCTTTATGAGAAGAATGATTGGAGAGCACTGTGTCTTTGTTTACATTGGGGGCCTCCAGCAACCAAGTTATTGATAATATCAATATTTTATATAATGGATTGGTACAATCCAGACAATTAACTTTCCTCTACTTGACACTAACATAAAGAACGCATTTTAGGACATCCTGCAGCGAAATACCTGACCTTCATACTATGTCCTATGCCTTCGGAATGGCACATTGGTCGCTTTTACTGTCATTCATCGCCAAATCTGCAATCACACCTCCGTCCTCTACCCTCCCTTCTCAGCTGTCAGTCATACGAACTCCGGCCCCTCAGCCTTTCCGCCCTCAGCCCTCCATCATCCGCCCTCAGTCCTCTTCCTTTTAGTCCTCTTCCTTCCGCGCTCTTTCCTCTGCCCTCCCTGCTCAGCCCTCCACCCTCTTTCCTCAGCATTCCCCCCTCAGATCCCTCTCTTCAGTTGACAGCCTTATCCATATAAGTTTCTAAAGTGGTGAGCGAGGGCAGAAGGAAGAGGACTGAAGGAAGAGGACTGAGGGCGGAAGGCAGAGGACTGAGGGCGGAGGATGGAGGGCTGAGGGCGGAAGACTAAGGGGCAAATTCACTAAGATCCGAAGTTGCGCTAGCGCAGGCTTCGCCGCACTTCAACAGGCGTATTTTCGCCTGCGCTACGCAAATTCACTAAAATGTGAATTTGCGCTCAGGAAGGCGAATGGTAGCGAATTTGCGCTAGCTTAATTCGTCAAGCAAAGCGAATTTACGCTAGCGATGCCTCATTTGAATACGGCACCAAGTTAAAGTACAAAATGTTATTTTGCTCTATACATGTGCCATTGTATAGTTTAGGTGCAATATGTTAGGAAATGTAGGGGGGAAGGAGGGTGCCCCCCAAAAAAATTTATGATTTTTTTCAGCCTATCACCCTTAAAAAAGGAAAAGACGTCAGCGTTTTTTGGGATCCTATCTACTCTACAAATTAACAACGGAATTTAAAGCTGCACGGTCCTATAATAAAATGTTTTAATAAATATATATTCTCATCGGATGAGTGGCAAAACCTCTCTCACCCTGTAACGGACTTGACCTGGGTGTTAAAACCCCAGGTCCGACACTTAAACGTAGAATTCAAATTGAAGTCGCTGGTAGAAAATGGAAAAACACTCACCCATTTTATCTCATTTTATCTGGGTAAAATTCATTAGCCTAGGAATGTTTATATTAATTCAAATATTAATTCTAATATTGTTTGAAAGTCGTTTCTGTGTCCTCATTTATTAATGTTACATTTAGATTATGTTTATTATATTTTTTTAATTGTGTGGACACAATGAAATTTCTTGATCTTTCAATACAAATATGACCCCTATTTCTAAAATAGACGCTTTTTGCCAAATACTTTATTTTATCATAATTAATTAATTGAGTAATTTCAGAAATTCTGTTTATTTATTTGTTTATATAATATTTTAATGGTGAAAAAACTTAATAATTTATACATACATAAAAAGATAATTTAAAATTTATGGAATGAAATTGAGGGATCATCTACATATATAGCTCTCCTAAGGCTTTTCTTTACAATGTTGCTTTCAATAGCATTTTTTCCATTTTAATAGGTTTTAAAGAAAATTTTGGTTTCTGAACGGCATGGTCTCGAATTGAGCTGCAGTATTGTTAAGGGTATCGTTAACACCTGTCTTGATTTTAAATAACCTGTGGCTTAATGAGTGATGTAATTTCCTTGATAACCCTTTTAAAAAGCCGTTGGATGTTTTTGTGAACTTATGCCTATGATTACGTATCGCACAGATATGAAACACGTCAGGATATTATGGTTTTAATGCATTTGAAATAAAAGTTGAATTTTACCTATCTGAAGTGGCGTCCGGAGTGCTTGCCAATCTCCTTATACTTGAAAGATCCTATCTACTCCATTGCACTTCGCCTGCTCTAACCCAGCGAAGTAAACTCTGGCGAAGGAGGTCACGTTCAGAAAAAGACCAATGTTAGTAAATTTGTGTATTTTTGCCCCCTTCGCCAGAGTGCAACTTCGCCAACGTTAGTGTGCGAATTTGCGCTAGGCTATCATCATCGCTGTCGAATTTTCGCCAGGGTGACTGATAGTAAATTTGCAATGTTGCGAAATGACTTCACGCTGGCGAATTTTAGTGAATTTGCCCCTAAGGGTGGAAGGCTGAGGGCAGAAGGCTGAGGGTGGAGTTCGTATGACTGACAGCTGGGAGGGTAGAGGACGGAGGTGTGAGTGACTGCAGATTTGGACGATGAGTGATGGTAAAAGCAACCGATGCCCTTTCTGAAAGCACATGAACAGGCAAAATGACCTGAGATGGCTGCCTACACACCAATATTACAACTAAAAAAATACACTTGCTGTACATTTTATATTGTAGAGTGAATTATTTACAGTGTAAACAGTGTAATTTAGAAATAAAAACTATATCATAAAAATCACAACAGAATCCCTTTAAGGTTATTTGATTGCATTTTATAATGTGGTAAGTAAGATTCTGGACAGTGGGGGGGCAGTAGATGTGATCTATTTGGATTTTGCCAAAGCGTTTGATACTGTGCCCCACAAACGACTGCTTTCTAAACTAAGGTCTGTTGGGCTTAATAAAGTAGTTTGCACGTGGATAGGAAACTGGCTACAGGATCGGGTACAGAGGGTGGTTGTTAATGGGACATTCTCTACTTGGAGTAAGGTTCTTAGTGGGGTCCCCCAGGGCTCAGTTTTATTGGGTCCACTTTTTTTTAACTTGTTCATTAATGACTTAGGGGAGGGTGTTGTAAGTAATGTATCAGTGTTTGCAGATGACACAAAATTATCCAGCCCAATTAATTCCATCCAGGATGTGGCATCCTTGCAACACGATCTTGACAAACTGGCAATCTGGGCAGCTAAGTGGCAAATGAGATTCAATGTTGATAAATGTAAAGTCATGCACCTGGGATGTAAAAATATCCAAGCCACTTATACCCTTAATGGGACTGCACTAGGCAAATCCATTATGGAAAAGGACCTTGGAGTCCTTGTAGATGATAAACTTGGCTGTAGCAAGCAATGCCAGTCGGCAGCATCAAGGGCAAATAAGGTCTTGAGCTCTATTAAAAAGGGCATAGAGTCAAGGGAGGAGGGGGTCATTCTTCCACTGTATAGAGCACTTGTAAGGCCCCATCTAGAATATGCCGTACAGTTTTGGTCTCCATCACTCAAACAGGACATTATTGTATTAGAGAGGGTACAGAGAAGGGCAACTAAGCTGGTAAAAGGTATTGAAAATCTTAGCTATGAGGAAAGACTGGCCAAATTGGGGATGTTCACGCTGGAGAAGAGGCGCTTAAGGGGTGATATGATGACTATGTATAAATATATAAGGGGATCATATAATAATCTCTTTAAAGGAAAACTATACCCCCCAAACAATGTAGGTCTCTATAAAAAGATATTGCATAAAACAGCTCATATCTAAAATCCTGCTTCATGTAAATAAACCATTTTCATAATAATATACATTTCTAGTAGTATGTGCCATTGGGTAATCGTAAATAGAAAATTGCCATTTTAAAAAACAAGTGCCGCCCCCTGGGATCGTAGGATTCACTGTACTCACAAACATACCAACAAACCATACCATGTTAGGTCACATGAGCCAATTAACAGACGGAGTTGTGTCTTTTGCTTCCACACTTCTTCCTGTTACAGTTAGAGATGAAGTATTTCTGGTCAGGTGATCTCTGAGGCAGCACACAGACCATCACGAAATGGTGGCTCAAGGCAAGAGATGTAAAAGGGCAATATTTACTTAAATATATTTTCCAGTTTGGTAAGATTCTTTAATATGCCACTTTATATGATATGAACTATCTGTTGCTTAAGTGTTCATTTTGGGGGTATAGTTTTCCTTTAATGCTTTATTTACCAGTAGGTCTTTCCAGCTGACACGAGGTCACCCATTCCGATTAGAAGAAAAGTGGTTCCGCCTAAATATTCGGAAGGGTTTTTTTACAGTGAGAGCTGTGAAGATGTGGAATTCTCTCCCTGAATCAGTTGTACAGGCTGATACATTAGATAGCTTTAAGAAGGGGTTGGATAGCTTTTTAGCAAGTAAGGGAATACAGGGTTATGGGTAATAGCTCATAGTCCAAGTTGATCCAGGGACTAGTCCGATTGCCATTTTGGAGTCAGGAAGGAATTTTTCCCCCTCTAAGGCAAATTGGAGAGGCTTCAGATGTTTTTTTTTTTTTTTTTGCCTTCCTCTAGATCAACTGGCAGATAGGTAGTTAATAAAAAAAACCTCGATGGACATCTGTCTTTTTTCAACCTTACTTACTATGTTACTATGTTACTATGTATTGACTTACAGTATATTGTCTGATCACTACTTTACTGTATAGGATAGGGACTGAGGTGCTTTGTTATACATTATTCATGTTCCAGTTGCTACTTAATTGAACATTATCAGATCAATCCTGTACTGTATCTGTGATATCCCTATATGGTCTGGTACTCTGATATTCCAATACTTTGTTTCTACAATGCCCTGATACACACCCAATGGGTTGATAAGCCCAACATGCAGATCCTGCCACACTCCAATACTTTAGTGGTTACTTGGATGCTTTGTTTCTCTTGTGTTGATACAGTGATGCTCCCATACACCAATACCATAATATTCCCACCCAGCGTCTGAACTGGGTTGGCGGGGTGCCAAAAACCCCATGGGCCCCACTGGCCTAGACCCGCTCCACATAGTGTGACCTCCTGCGACCGCTTGCACGGCCTGCTCTGCCCAGATGCCCCGCCCACAAATGAGCGCAAAGTAGGTACGTACCGCGAGGGGGGCAGGAAAGAGGTGGGTTTGCTGGGGAGGGGCCCTGATCCTTCCCAGTCCGACCCTGTTCCCACCCACTTCCATACTCCAGTACCCACTGATACTTAATCACTCCGACAATCTGATATTGACATGCTCGGATACTCAATACTTTGGTACTTCTGTGATCCAATACTTTGTTACTCTAGTGAAACCATGCTCTGATACTTCAATACCCTCATAGTCCCATATTCTAACCTTTATCTTAACGATAATGAAATGTAATGTAATAAGGATTACAACCTGGCTGCTATTTTACTGGCCTGGCCGGTAAAAATGATGGTTGATCCCAATGTTATTAATAGAGGAAAAAAAGATGAATATATTTCTTCCAGAAAATTGTCAACCCTAAATGTAATGTAATATTCGCCAGTGAATGATTTTACGCCATATTAAGCAGCACTCAACATTTTAAATAACACTTGCAATTTTTAATTATATGCCCCCTTTTAATGCAAATATCCCAGAAATTAGCTAAAACTAAAAAATGAATATAAATTGCAAAAGTCCATCGTCACATTTATATTACACCAAGTACATACCTCCCAACTGTCCCTTTTTTGGAGGGACAGTCCCTCTTTTGACAGCTCAACCTGCAGTCCCTCATTTGTACTGAAATGTCCCTATTTTCTCTGCACTGAACAGCCAGAAAAAGAAACAAAGTTTCTAACTTAATTGGCTTTTGGCAGAGAGCCCAGAACAGCTAACAAGTGCAAATAAGATACTTTGTAACAATTTTGAGACACAAAAAACAGTTTAGATAAGGAGAAATATTTTCAAACTTCCATAACCTGCCAAATTTTGTAAAATGAACATGGTAATTAGGGGGTGTGGCCACATAAAGGGGCGTGGCCAAAACATTTTGTTGCGATACGTGTGAAAAAAACATTTTGTCCCTCTTTTTACTTCCAAAATGTTGGGAGGTATGCCAACTACTTTTAAATGAATTCATTTTAGGGTTTAAATTCCCTTAAAGAAGCTTTAGATTATGGATTTTTTTGAGCAGACAGCCCTAACACAAACTAGAAATAGGATTAGGGCAAGGCAAAGAACTATAAACACGCGTAGGAATACACAAGACTCGCATCAACTGGCTGTACGGAACGCATTTTAGGACATCCTGCAGCGAAGGCATAGGACATCGCAAGAAGGACATGTATTTCGCTTCAGGATGTCCTAAAATGCGTTCCGTATGGCTGCCTTAACATCTGCCCATCTGACTCCGTTTGAATTGTTAATAAAGTTATATAAAAAGAGCGTCGTGTAGCCTGTAGCATCGCTGATCACGTGCTCTCTCTCAGTCCGGCTGAGCCAGTGCAGCGCCTACTGTCAGTCTGTGCAGATTCACCTGCCGTCTTCCTTTCTACAGCCCCGCGTAGTTACCATGGCGACAGAGCGCCAGTACCAGCTGGTGATACTTGGGGCTTCTGGCTTCACTGGGCAGTTTGTGGTTGAAGAAGTGGCCCGGTCTGCCGATAGTGAAGATTTCAGGGGCCCCGGGCTCCGTTGGGCAGTTGCGGGTCGGAACAAGAAGAAGCTGGAGGAAGTTTTGCAGAATGCGGCACAGAGACTGTGTGAGTACAACAAGTCATGGAGGGCGGTGGCTATTACTGTAATTCGTTCATGTTCAAGTCTATTAGAACTACATTTCCCAGCATAACCTGCTGATAGTTGTACCTTAAACAGCAAATGAATATGTGACAGTAGCCAACAGTAATGAGGGCTCTCTTAGCCAATCATTTATTTTTATTTTGGGGAAATGATTGGACTATAGAATATTAAACCATACATGAGCCTTGATTTCGTACAGTCATTTCTGAAGAAATTGGCCAGGCTGGGGGCCTTTTGAAGAGAGAGCTTCTAACTGGATTGTGCTGCTGATAATTTCAGGTTTAGGGCAAGTCCAAGTAGACTCACCCCTGCAGCAAAGGGTCTCTGGAAACGACTCAGATTTCTGTGGTGACCACAATTACGTTTATTTATATAACAATATACTTTTGTTGATGGAAATTTGTGGACAAAGTTGAGAGTTGAATTATGTTCCATAGTATGACCTAATACAGAATGAAAAGTATTGCATTATTACATGGGACTGTCTGAGTATATTTCTCCCAATTGACTCTGTTGGTTATTGTTGGTCTCGTCTGATGATCAGATGAACCCGCAACAATACATTTTTCCATTTTTATCCCTGAATATTTTACTTTTTTGTCTGGCAAGGGTTCTGTATGAACTTTGCCTCTGTCTGTCTCTTTCCCAATAACTTAACTGCATTTCACAAAACAGTCTTTCATGATCATGCAGTTCATTGGACTGTGAATTTTACCTCATGAATATGTAAAATATGCCTTTTCTGGTTTTATGCATTAAGAAGATGCATTGTACTTGAAACCTTATGTATGTTGCTTTTAACCTTTTTAGAAAGTAAATACATATTTAGTTGACTGTTCTGTAATAGTTTTGTATTCTACTAAAGGGTTGCACTCCTATCTTTTACATAAAGAGTTCTTATACTGTGGGTTGGGACACATAAGTATGCTCTTTAGGGTGGGACTTTATGATTACATTTTGTATTGTTAGTAAGCTTCCTACAGCATGCAGTAGTTGATAAAGGAACGTGTTTATCCATGGTAACCTTGGTTAAAAAGCTTTGAGTGATTGATGTTTATCAGAGTACAAGTCACATGGCTGAAGGCGCCTGGGAAACTAACAGCATGTCTAGCCCCATGTCAAATTTCAAAATTAAATGTAAAAAAAAATTCTATTTTGAAAAAAAGATTTCAATGCAGGACTCTGCTGGAGGAGCACAATCAACTGGTGGTTGTAAAAGCAAGTTTTCCCATGACAGAATCCCTTTAAACATAAGCAAGGATACTAGCATTTGTTGACTGTTTGGTCTGTGAATAAGAGATTATTTACTGAAGCTAGTTGGCCTATCAGATCCTACTCATATGACCAAACTAAATAGACAGGTAAATAAATCTCAGTGGGAAGAGAAACTCTAGTTTGTGCGTATGTTTACCAACGTGCGGTTTCCTCTTGGCCACCAAACTTTAACCAAATTTTCATTCCCTTTGCTCGAAAACAGAATTGACTCCACTCCATACTGTAACTTTGTACACTTAGATGAGGTTGACAGAAAATAGAGCCAAGTCTGATCCATTTCTGGCAGATGGAAGTGTGAGTCTGACACAGATGTCTTAAAAACTACCTAGAAGAGAGGAGAGAAGGAAGCGCACATAGGGCAATATTGTTTTGTAAATCTGGTGAGAACAATCCAGCCACATTAGGGTTAAAAGTTTTTCAGATAAAAAGCTTATTGGATCCACCCGAGGTACACACAAGTCAAGCTCCCCTTTTGGGTATGTACTAATAAACAGTCCGCATACATGTCATATCACATTTGTTTTGTGCTCCGTTGCTCATTCACTACTCAATACATGAAGTGAAGATAATATATTAATTCTGTTTCATAAATACTTTAAAAACAATCGCAGAACGCCAGTTGCCTACTCACAAACTATTCAGCATCAAGAGTACATAACATTCCAAGGTAAAAGTCCAGATCTGCTGTTCGGAGATATGGTGGACCCTCCCTGATGAAGTGGGCCGGAGAGTCTGTGAAACGTGTAGGAAAAGACAGTGTGGCACCAGTTGCTACTCGCTGAACACCACCATATCAAAGAAGCAGTCGGGATACTTAGTGAAGTGGCGCAGTATTTAGTGAAGTGGCGCAGTATTGATAAAAGCTTCTCCAAGTGCTTTTAATTGTTTTGACACAGACTTCTGTCTGGTGGAAGTCTGCACTTTGCCAAAATGAAATATCTTCTATTTGCCCATATCTAGTAACACATAGAAACCAATCACATGTTTGTTTTCAAACCGCTGACCGGTTCCCTGTTGATTGATTGCTATGGGTTAGAAGACAAGTAGCAAGTGTAGGAACATTGATTACATTATCTCATTTAATGTTTGCAATCCTGTATATCATACCCTCAAAAAGTAGCAGTCTGCCAGTATAGAGTGAATAGGTCAACTATTCTCTGAATATGAATTTTGTTGCTTAGAGCATTAATCCTCTGCAAAATGTTAACACCGAAAACAAAAGCCTTCATAATTTAGTACCAGCCACTGACAGGGTTATTCTCTGTTTTTGCCATTCTTAGCTAAGCCACAACTGAAGACTGATGTTGGCATAATCATCTGTGATGTCAGTGACCCTCCCTCCCTCGCTGAAATGTGCAAGAAGGCCTCTGTTGTTCTGGACTGCGTGGGACCAGTAAGTATTCTACAGCTGTGCCGAACAAAAAAAACTGCTGTTTTATTCTGCAGAACAGAGTGTAGTGAGATGAACTGGTAACTAGCAAATAATAAATGAATACTTATGTGTTTAGGTAAAATACATTAAAAAAAGATAGCGTTTCTACATTTCTGTTTGAAATAAGATACATATTAAGTAGATTTAGGAGGGAATTTGGTTTGAACCTCCTAGTTAAAACATCCTTATTAATATTTCATTAGTTTACCTTACACTGGTCCTAGGTGATCTCACTTTCCCTCTAGAAGATTTATTATGTATAAAGTATATTGTGGGTCAGATAACACTTATATGACCATTTAGCAGTTGGGGTATATTGTTCTAAGCTGCTGACCAGTTTAACTAGTTACTGATTACACAGGCAGATTTAATTCTTGGTCATCTATAGGGGTATAACGATAGGTGAAGGACTGCTGGGGACCCCAGTAGGCCATGGTGTCGTACATGTTTGCAAAAAAGATTATCTTCTTGAAATATGGTGGGTCCTTTATAGTTATCAAATTTAATAAACTTAATAATCTAAATATGAACCTTTTAGGATTCCACAAAATCAGTGTTTTCTCTAGTTTCTTGGGTGTCTAAGCAATAATGATCTTTTCTGAACCCCCGAATCCTTTGCAAAAGATTTGGGGGAATACCGAATTGAATCCTAATTTGCATATGCAAATTAGGGGTGGGAAGGGGAAAACATTTTTTAGGCTGGTGCAATAAGTTTAGTATATAAAATATGGTAACTGGAATAGTGAATGGGGTAAAGCTCTTACTTGTATTGAGGTATGCGGGTCAAAAAAAAAAAAGGTGGACCTGAAAGTGCAGGCAGATGCACCTCATCCAATCCTGTGTTTATAAATGGCATCAGAAGTACAGGAAAGCTTTGTATTCATCAGATGTAGCATCTGATGAAAAGTCACCAGAAGCCTCATTGACAAATGCACAGCATGGTACAAAGCACCATTTTCAGATGCAAATCAACATTATTTTACCCATAATGCAGTACTTTCCCAGGATTCCAGAATAATTATGGACACGCGCTAAGCTGTGACCATTGCGATGTGCACATAACGTTTGGCAAATTGCTTGCAAATTAAGATGGATGCAATTTCCCCATTTTTGTGTTTTAACATTAATTATGTTGCAACTATTGCTGTAACTCAATAAATACCACCATGTCCAGGCTAGTGGCAATCCTAGGGTTTAATATGTGCACTTACCGGTACAGGTAATTCATTAGAACTTAACATCCATTCTGTGTCCATTTTAGCTCTTTGCAGTTGGAATCATAAGTGAAGCTTTGGAAGACTTTTTTTTTTATTTTATATATATATATATATATATATATATATATATATATATATATATATATATATATATATATATATATATATATATATATATATATATATATATATATATATATATATATATATATATATATATATATATATATATATATAACATGCTGACTTGATGAGAACTGTTCAATTGGTATGGTGGCCATACTGAAAACAGAGTATCTGTCACCTACATTTGGAGTCCAAATGATTGCAAAACATACATGCTATCTTATCTTTATATTGCAGCTCTTTCAGGGCAAAGTTCTGAAAATCTGTGCGCTGTTATTATAACAGATATTTCTGCTTGTTCTTCGGAGAGCATAATAAATATTGCACGATTGCATAAAAAGTTACTTCTCATGTTGTAATGATTTATTTTAGGTGTCATTTGTTTTTAAAGCATTCATTATAAAATTAACTCCTACACTGCAAAGCTATTTTTAAATTCCTTTGTGGCACAATGAGTAGTAACCCTTTTTATGCCAGCCAGTCAGCATCTGCCAACTGTGCTTGCCACTTGTAGCATTTTTTTGTCCATCTAGGTACAAATGATCTGCTAACAGCATATTTTGCATAGGGAAAAAAAACTTGATGAAGTTACTCTCTTGTAAAAAGATTAAAGGTTGCAAGGTGGTCCCTTGCTGTAGTCATGAAGTGAATACATTACTACAGCAGGCAAGAGTTTAGATGCTTAAAGGAACAGTAACACCAAAAAATAAATGTGTTTTGAAGAAATTAAAAGATAATGTACTATTTCCCTGCACTGGTAGAACTGGTATGTTTTCATGGGAGTCCAGATAGGGAAATTGGATAGATGCTCTGGCTTAGCCACTCGCCAGTGAAATAGTCAAAAATAAATGGAAAGCCAATACCTTGTCTGCTACAAACGGGTGAATCCCAAACTTTATTCCATGGTGCTCACAACACTTCAATGTTCAAACGTTTCGGGACCGCATGGCCCTTCCTCAGTCACTGAGGAAGGGCCATGTGGTCCCGAAACGTTTGAACATTGAAGTGTTGTGAGCACCATGGAATAAAGTTTGTGACTCACCCGTTTGTAGCAGACAAGGTATTGGCTTTCCATTTATTTTTGATGTTTTCATGGGATTCATTATCTGGAAACCCGTTATCCAGAAAGCGCCAAATTATGGAAAGGCCGTCTCTAATAAACTCCATTATAAGCAAATAATTCTAAATTTTTAAAATGATTTCCCTTTTCTCTGTAATAATAAAACTATACTTTGTACTTGATCCCAACTAAGATATAATTAATCCTTATTGGAAGCAAAACCAGTCTATTGGGGTAATTTAATGTTTAAATGATTCTTTAGTAGACTGAAGGTATGAAGATCCAAATTACAGAAATATCCCTTATCCTGAAAACCCCAGGTCCCAAGCATTCTGGATAACCGGTCCCATACTTATACTATAGTTTATAAAAACAAGCTGCTCTGTAGCCATGGGACAGCCATTCAAGACGCAGGTTACATAGCAGATAACAAACTCTGTAAAATACCATTAAATTCTACTACTAAGTTTATCCGTTATCTGCTAAATAATCTGTGCCTTTTTCTCCTTTTTCAGCTTGAATGCCCCATGGCTGAAACTAACTATAGTTCTCTTTCTAAAGAAAACACATAACTATTACCTATGCAGGACAACAGTTAATTTTATTTTAGTTATTTTAAAGGGATCCTGTCATCAGAAAACAACATGTTTTTTATCAAAACGCATCAGTTAATAGTGCTACTCCAGCAGACTTCTGCACTGAAATCCATTTCTCAAAAGAGCAAACTGATTTTTTTTATATTCAATTTTGAAATCTGACATGGTGCTAGACATTTTGTCAATTTCCCAGCTGCCCCATGTCATGTGACTTGTGCCTGCACTTTAGGAGAGAAATGCTTTCTGGCAGGCTGCTGTTTTTCCTTTTCAATGTAACTGAATGTGTCTCTCCGTGGGACATGGGTTTTTACTATTGAGTGTTGTTCTTAGATCTACCAGGCAGTTGTTCTCTTGTGTTAGGGAGCTGCTATCTGGTTACCTTCCCATTGTTCTTTTGTTTGGCTGCTGGGAGGGGAAGGGAGGGAGGTGATATCACTCCAACTTGCAGTACAGCAGTATAGAGTGATTGAAGTTTATCAGAGCACAAGTCACATGACTTGGGGCAGCTGGGAAATTGACAATATGTCTAGCCCCATGCCAGATTTCAAATTGAATATAAAAAAAATCTGTTTGCTCTTTTGAGAAATGGATTTCAGTCCAGAATTCTGCTGGAGCAGCACTATTAACTTATTCATTTTGAAAAAACAATTTTTGTTCCCATGACAGTATCCCTTTAAAATGCTCTTATGTTTGGTGTTTACTGTTCCTTTAAGTGCTAAAATAAGACTAGTTAAACTCGTTTGAAAGCCACTACAGGTATAGGATCCATTATCTGGGCACCTGTTATCCAGAAAGTTCTGAATTACAGAAAGGCCGTCTCCCATAGACTCATTTTTATCAGTTTAATTTTTTTTTAATTATTTTCTTTTTCACTGTACAACTAAAGCAGTACCTTTTTTCTTGATGGTAAGTTATAATTAATCCTTATTGGAAGCAAAAACAATCCTATTGGGTTTATTTCATGTTTAAATTGAGGAAAGATCGCTTATTTGGAAAACCCCAGGTCTGGATAACAGGTCCTACACCTGTACTGTGGAGAACTGCTGGAGGATTATGATATTATGAAGTCACAGTTCGTGAAATCTACTGAGTTGGAGGACACTGGGAGTTGTGTCCAGTAATAGTTGGGAATGCTATGCTGTCTAGTAGTGATCCTCTGCCTGTGGCGCTCCAGCACTTGCTTTAGTTTGTGATTTATTTTATGGAGATACTCCTCAACTTCTTGGTAGTGTTTTTACCCAGATATTTACCTTTATGGTTTTTAGGTGTGTTTGATCTGTCTGTCATTCTGGGTTGGGGCCAGTCTTATCTCTTTCTGAATATGTTGTTTGCACCCTTGTAACTCTCTATGCTTATCTCTCTGTTTGGTTGGAACTGTTTCATTTCTGATAACGGATCCCATACCTGTACTTTGCTTTTTTTATTTAATTTGATTATTTTAAACTGGACTAAGAATAATAAACAAAAGTTTGACTATTTAAACCAGACTAAGAATAATGAACACACATATATATATATATATATATATATATATATATATATATATATATATATTACAATTCTGCTAGCATATACCACACATTTTGGCATGTGACCTATAAATGGAGACCAAATAATTGCAAAACATATTTGCTGATTTCTATTATAGAAACTTTATGAAGCAATGACAGTATTTTCAAGGCAAAGTTCTTAAGATAATACATGATATGTAATTTTTAGAATAATACTTTGTTCATTCTGCATTCTTTCTCAAGCCCTTTAATTTGTCAGGTCACAATTTTCTTATTTACTAGGTGGGGACATGACCTCCCAGGGAAAAGGTGAAAGCTACCAGGGTGGGAAGTGAATGAGGGGATTAGTGGTGGTTATAATTTTTGTATGTGACAGGAACATAATGTGAAAAGAAGAAAAGACTATTTGAAGTGAGGGCATGAGACAAGTGTAAAGTAGTACAGGGGCAAGAGATTTATTTTGGGGGATGGCTAAAGGTTAGTTCACACGAGGAGATTCGGGGAGATTTTGTCCCCCGAACTGCCTCGGCTTGTTTTCCCATAGGCTATAATGAAAAGTCGCCTAAAGCACACGCGGCGATGGGCGACTATGGAAAACGCATCGCGCGTGTGCTTTAGCGAAGGCGACATTTCATTATAGCCTATGGGAAAACACGCTGAGGCAGTTCGGCGAGATTGACGCCAGGTGACAAAATCTCCCCGAATCTCCTCGTGTGAACTAACCCTAGGGGTAAATGTACATAATAAACAAGGATAAATGGAAAAATGGGGGGAAGTATATTTGACTAAAAAAAGCATTCATACAAAAAGATAATATAACAGGAACTGAAAACAGCATGAACAGACTGTATATGTAGCAAAGCTTGCACATCCATCTTCTTTTACACACTGTTTTATACCTCTCCTGAGCTGTAAACCCATAGTCTTCATTATTGCTGTAATGCCAGGTTCTAGCATTGTTCTTATTTAACAGTCAATTCTTACTATATTTAATAGTTAATATATGAATTTGATTTGTTTTTATATCCTGTGTGCAGTTGCCTGTAAACCGTGTCTTTCTCTCTCTACAGTACAGATTTTATGGTGAGCCAGTGGTAAAAGCCTGTGTTGAGAATGGAGCACACTTTGTCGATATAAGCGGAGAGCCCCAAGTAAGATTTGATTTGATTCGATTTTTTCTTCTGGAGACCGTTAAAAGGGATGTCAAACTAAAAGTGAAAATTTGCCATTTGAGACTAATATAGCCCATAAGGCAGTTTATACTGTTTTCAGGTAATTGATATAGTGCCTTGCAAAAGTTTTCACCCCCTTGGCATTTTTCATGTTTTGTTGCCTCACAACCTGGAATTAAAATGGATTGTTTGAAAGTTTACACCATTTCATTTACAGAACATGCCTACAACTTTGAAGATTTTTTTGTTTTTTTATTGCGAAGACAAACAACAAATAGGACAAAATAACAGAAATCTTCAACGTGCATAACTGTTCACCCCCCCTCCCCCAGATTCTCAATTGGATTGAGGTCTGGACTTTGACTGGGCCATTCCAACACATTTAAATGTTTCCCCTTAAACCACTCGAGTGTTGTTTTAGCAGTATGCTTCAGTCATTGTCCTGCTGGAAGGTGAATCTCCATCCTAGTCTCAAATCACAGGCAGACTAACACAGGTTTTGCTTAAGAATATCCCTGTATTTACCACCATCCATATTTCCCTCGACTTGGACCAGTTTCCCAGTCCCTGCTGCTGAAAAACATCCCCACAGCATGATGCTGCCACCACCACCGTGTTTCACTGTGGTGATGTTGTTTTTTTTTTAACTTTAAGTAATGGCTTTTTTCTGGCCACTCTTCCATAAAGCCTAGCTCTATGGAGTGTCCTATGGACAGATACTCCAGTCTCTGCTGTGGAACTCTGCAATTCCTTCAGGGTTACTTTTGGTCTCTGTGCTGTCTCTCTGACTAATGCCCTCCTCTCCAGGTTTTCTGGGCGTCCCTCTCTTGGCACGTTTGTTGTGGTACTATGTCAGAAAAGGTGTGTTTACAGATCATGTGACACTTAGATTGCACACAGTGGACTTCATTGCACACAGTCTACTTAATTTCACTAATTATGTGACCTTTGAAGGTAATTTGTTGCACCAGGATTTTTTAGGGGCTTTATGGCTAAGGGGGTGAATACATATGCACATGCCTTTTTTTTTTTTTTTTTATAATTCTTTTTTATTTATATTTTTCTTCTTTCACTTCACCAACGTAGTCTATTTTGTTCAGATCCATCACATGAAATAAGAAACTTTTAAATTACAGGTTGGAATGTAAAAAAATAGGTTAAAAGCCAAGGGGGTGAATACTTTTGCATGGTAGTGTGTGTGTAAGATTTTAAACAGTAGCTTTTCCCCAGCTTGTTCCCCAAGTCCGGCTCAGTCTGACTCTCTCTTTGATATATCTAAAGTCGTTTGCAAATCTCTGCAGCCAGATTTCATATGTCATAATCCACTTCTTCAACCATGTGATGGCAGAGACCACCTCTTCAGCACCAACATTTCCTTATTTGAGAAGTGACTCTCTACTGAGCACTCTACCGTCTTGGTTATTTTTTTCGAAGCCCATGCTCATCTGTCCAACATCATAAGGAAGCATAACATGTACATTGAGTACACATGTACATTGCATTGAGTGATGCCTCTATTTGCCTAATTCTGAGTGTTCATTCTTATGAAGTAGTTTGAAGGAAACTTTTCTAACCATACATGGTTCTCATATTGTTATTTAAAAAGCCTGGTATGATGAGGCAACATCCTTTTAGATAAGATGTTAGGCAAGACCTGGCTTTCAGTTACATAGTTAAATTGGGTTGAAAAAAGACAAAACCATCAAATTCAACCCCTCCAAATGAAACCCAGCATCAATACACACCCCTCCATACTTTCACATAAATTTATATATACCCAAATCTATACTAACTTTAGAATTTAGTATCACAATAGCCTTTGATATTATGTCTATCCAAGAAATCATCCAAGCCACTCTTAAAGGCATTAACAGAATCAGCCATCACAACATCACCCGGCAGTGCATTCCACAACCTCACTGTCCTCACTATGAAGAACCCCCTACGTTGCTTCAAATGAAAGTTCTTTTTCTCTACTCTGAAGGGGTGGCCTCTGGTACGGTGATCCACTTTATGGGTAAAAAAGGTCTCCTGCTATTTGTCTATAATGTCCTCTAATGTACTTGTAAAGTGTGATCATGACCCCTCGCAAGTGCATTTTTTCCAGAGAAAACAACCCCAACCTTGACAGTCTACCCTACCCAGTGCCAGTTTTCAGGAAGCAAGTAATAAAAAAAAAAAACACTTAATATATGGAAAAACTTTACACATACATTCAGTGTTTAAACTAATGTATCTATTTTCAGTATCTTGAGGGAATGCAGCTGAAGTATAACAGCCAAGCAGCAGAGAAAGGTGTATATATTGTTGGCAGCAGTGGTTTTGACTCCATTCCAGCAGATCTAGGTGTTTTATTCACCAGAAACAGCTTAAAAGGTATGAAATCTGGATTTAATTTGTTACTGTGTAAATGTTTAAAAACATTCTTCTTTCTCTTGAATTAAATTAATCGTATCCATTTAATAACAGTATTCTCAATCATATCCTTAAGATGGGAAGCCTAAGTGATTGTATACCCCCAGCTCAGACATACAAAACAAGGTTATCCTGCTTCCATGCTGAAGTAGAAGATTATAGGGGTCGTTGTGCAATTTTTTGCACAATTTTGCAATTTTTTTGCAACTGAAAGCAGCTACAGTAAAGACCTGGCAGAGCATTAAAAAGGAGGAAACCCAGAATCTGGTGATGTCCATGAGTCATTCAAGCTGTCTTTGCCAACAAAGGGTTTTCAACTAAGTATTAGAAATGAACATTTTATTTTCAGCTTTTTAATTTGTCCAGTTACTTTTGAGCCCCTAAAAATGAAGTGATTGTTTTAAAAAAAGGCTTTAGTTCCTCACATTTTTCATGCAATCTTTTTGTTCAACCCACTGAATTAAAGCAGAAAGTCTGCAGTTCAACTGCATCCGAGTTGTTTCATTTAAAATTCATTGTGGTATGGAACCAAAATTAGAAAAAAAGTTTTCTCTGTCCAAATATTTATGGACCTAACTGTATGTTGTTTAGGGGTACAATTAACATCATTTATAATAAACTGTTTTTTTTAATAGGGACTTTGACTGCAGTTGAAAGTATTTTGTCTTTGCAATCAGGACCAAAGGTTAGTATACATAATCATTTTCTCGTGTGTGTTCTTTTTAGCAGTTCATTAATCATGCATTGCTTTTTATAATAATTAGTTGGGAATCGCCAATGAGCATTGTATATTTTTGTTAAACCCTTGCCAGGAGATGATAGCCCACGTGTGTTTTGTTGCTTTGGTTGTTTTGACACCAAGCATTTCCAGGCCAAAGTTACTGTGGGCAAATCAACATGTTTGATATTAGACTTAACATATGTTGTGTTAGTGTGCAAGCAATTGTTATATACCATGACATGCAGAATTCTAAAATAGGATATTTATTTACATAGGTTATAATTTTAATTTTATAATTAACTTGTCACTATTAAAAGGAAAATGTAAAACATAAAGTGTGTGTGTGTGTATGTATACACACACACACACACACACACCCTGCTAGAGAATGTCCAATAAACGTCCATTCGAAATTTTGAAAAAACGTGAAAATTAAAATTGATCAACCTTATAGCTTGATATGAATTCCATTATACCAGCTTTAAGTTATATGAGCTGTAGATAAGACATTTGTTTATGTATGAAATATGGTTGTGTGTTTTATTCTTCTTAATAGGGCACCTGCATTCATGATGGAACATGGCAATCGGCCATTCATGGAATTGCAGATCAGGGAAATCTTAGGAAATTAAGAAAGCAGTTTGCATATAAGCCCCTTCCAGTAGTTGGGAGAAAAATAAAGAGGAGGTTAGTGCAAGTATATTTTTTCTTATGCCTGTAGCAGGGAATTATAATGGATACATTTACCTAGATGTGCAAAGAAAACTCTTTTTTATTATTTTTAACCAGTGTTAAAATAAAAATGTGTATAATCTGAAAAAATTGGCACCTCTAGTTATCCAGTGATCTACAGTCAAGGGGATGTTCATCTTCACACACTGTTAAAATATGTACAGTATTGGTAACTGTGTAATTTCTGTCTTCCAAAATTGAACAGTTTTTTGTTCCCTTTCTGCAGAGGGGCAGTGTTTTATAGTAATGAACTGAAGGAATATGCCATTCCGTTTTTGGGAGCAGATTCTGCTGTTGTCAGACGGACGCAGCGTTATCTGCATGAGACTCTGCAGGAATCTCCTGTAAGTTTGCTTGACTATAAAGGGATACAGGCACCCTGAATCAGTTGCCATAAATTCTGGCTTGAATTCTGGAAAAAAAGATTTTTACGCCTATGGTGTATTAACTGTTTCTCTGGTGGAGTATTTCAGCCAGCAGGCATACCCCCTGTACCTCAGTGTTGCCAATCATTTACAGTGTGTATGTATTGCCACTCCAATATTTAATGGCCTGCAGTGCAATATCGCAGATAGAAGGCGCTACAACATACAGCCTTGGTTTGAGAGCTCCAGAGCTATAGGTTATTATTGTGTATCAATGCAATTCATGGAACAGCAGAATCTGAAATTGAACTTTCCTAAATCACTTACACATACACTGCATATTTATTGTGTGAGACTCTAAATCAGTCCAGAGAGCTTGTGCAACGTGATGTTGTAACTGCAGACATGCTGTTTTTATAAAGGGTGTTAGCTTACATTTAGCCAAATAATATATTCCTGTATGCTCCATGCCATTGTAGCCTCCAACAGATCTGAGTTAAATGTGTATCATTGAGCAAAACTATGCCATCTAGTCCATTACACCAGAGGCCTGATGTATCATATTCTTCTAAATACTGTATGTTGATGAGCAGTTACAAATCTTATGTTGCAAAGGTTTTTAACAAAGCTTCTCATGCTATATTACACATTAAATAAGTCTGTCTGAAAGGCCACAATTTTCTGTTAAATTGGCTTGTGCTTATTAACCTATTAGGTGCAGTATGCTGCATATGTAGCCGTTGGTGGTATTACATCTGTGATTAAACTGATGTTTGCTGGAATCCTGTTTTTACTTTTCACAAAGTTCAGCTGTGGACGAAATCTTCTGATCAAAGTAAGTAGTATTTTTACTTTTTGTAAAGCCTCTATGCAAGGGGTCAGCAACCTTTACTATCAAAAGAGCCATTTTGCCTCTCTTCCACTAAAGAAAAATAGTCTGGAGCCGCAAAATATAATACAGCTTATAAACGTTTAAACGTTTTAATCTTTTTTTAATTTTAGCTGTTACAGCTAAATCCAACAGAAAACAACAAACAGAAGTGTGTATGTGTCGGCCTACTTTGAAATAAATTAAACACTGAATATCCCTATTAAATGCTAGTGTTCTCATCAGTTTAATGTGACTTCTGTTTCTGAAGCTCCATGCTGATCTTCTATTTCTTGTCTTGAGTGTGTGACTGTGGTAAGGACCATGATGAATACACTTGCTGTGGCTCGGTCTTGCCTGTCACTCCTGGAATGTCTATACAGCCCTCGCACCTGCTGACGGCTTCCTGAGTGTGCGACCGCGGTAAAGCTAACCACTAGCTTACCACGGTCGCACACTCAAGAAGCCGCCAGAAGGTGCAAGGGCTGTATAGACAATGTGACAGGCAAAGCTGCAAGACTGAGCCGCAGCAAGCAGGATGAAGAGCCGCATGAGGCTCTAGAGCCGAGGGTTGCCTACCACTGCTCTATGCAGGTCCCTATCTTTAAAGCCAGCCAAAAATAACACTACTTCCTCCTTTGTTTGTTTTTCTTTCCAGTTCCCCAAATTGTTTTCCTTTGGCTATTTCTCAAAGGAAGGACCAACACAAGAACAGGTAATTGTCATATCGTCCACATGAAAATGTTATTTTAAGGTCCTTATGGCCTTTATGCATGTCTGCTCTGCTGTTGCCTTAATTTTCCATATATGGTTGTGTGCAAATATTTGCTTTATAAAATGTATACAATGCACAGTTGTTTTTTTTTTGTACTCAAAATTAGACTGTGTATATGTAAGTATATTTATTAAATCTGTAGGCTTTTTATACCCTTAAAGGAAAAACAAACCCTTAATAAAAAAAAAAAAACCCTACCCTACATAGACCCCCCCCCCCAGCCTAGCTGTTACCCTGGGCAAATGCCCCTAAGTCTTTACTTACCCCTCCGTGCAGATTCTGTCCAGCAGAGTTGACGGGCGCCATCTTCATCTGATTCAGTAATCTTCGGAATGAGACCATCGATTCTGCAATTTACGCGCTTGCGCCAATATGCTGGTCTCATTCAGAAGATTACTGAAGAGAAGAAGATGTCTGCAGTGAACTCCGCTGGACAGAATCTGCACAGAGGGGTGAGTAAAGACTTAGGGGCATTTGCTTGGGGTAGCAGCTAGGCTGGGGAGGGGAGAAGGGAGAGGGGGTCTATGTAGAGTGGGGGGGTAGTTTGTTTGTTTTTTAACTTCAGGGTTTAGTTCTTCTTTAAAGGGACAATACACAGCTCTTTTCACTATGAATTCAATGAAAAGTGCTTGTCAACAGTTTTTGCAAGTTATTTTAATTAAGAAATATCTATGGTTTTTGTTATTTCTGGCACTAATCAATAATATAAAAACAGTTTAATTTCAGCATTTCCTGTCTCTTACTGAGAGAAGCCCCTTTTAAATAGTCAGCAGATACTAGTAAATTTAGTCATATTAAAAGTACACAACTTTATACTATATACTTTAATAAACATTCCTATGGCTTATTTACAGATGGATGGAGCATCTTTCACGATGACATTTTTTGGTGAAGGTTATAGCCAAGGGCACAATCCACAAGATGGGAACCCAAATGTAAAGATCTGTACTCAAGTGTCGGGTCCAGGTAACGTAAAAGTTGTTTCACCAGGTTTCCTGTGCGTTAATCTATAAATAAATAATGTAGACTTGTATAGTTTAGGAAACAATGAAAAATCTAAATATATATATATATATATATATATATATATATATATATATATATATATATATATATATATATATATATATATATATATATATATATATATATATATATATATATATATATATATATATATATATATATATATATATATATATATATATATATATATATATACACACATACAAAGGCTTGGGCACACACTGCAAGTACAAATACCTGGTGCTGAACAGAAAAATTGTATATCCACTGAAATATGCTGACGCACACCAGGATTTTTCTTCAAGTGATTTATTTTATTTCATCGACGTTTCGATCCCCCATCTTGATAAAGATCCCCCTGGGGATCGAAACGTCGATGAGATAAAATAAATCACTTGAAGAAAAGTGTGCGTGTGCGTCAGCATATTTGAGTATATATATATATATATATATATATATATTATTATTTATCTTGATAAAGATCCCCCTGGGGATCGAAACGTCGATGAAATAAAATAAATCACTTGAAGAAAAGTGTGGTGTGCGTCAGCATATTTGAGTATATATATATATATATATATATATATATATTATTATTATTTTTTTTTTTAAATTAACTGATATAGTGTAGATACACTGTTTAGTAGTTGGTAGCTGGATAATCGATTTACTTATTGTTTACTTTGTGTACTTTGATATCATGTGATATGGTGAAACCCTGCATTCCTCATATTAAATGTGAATATTATCCACTGACGGAACATATTGTGGTCAGCCCTCTAATAGACTCCATACTACATACACCAATGCTGCCATCCTGTCAAGCTTTCCTTTATAGTTTTGAGTTATACTCCTCCATGCTGAGTAGGTCTCCTTGTATTGCACTTACAGAATTGCATTGGCACCCACTTGATGGCCAGACCTGTGATATTGAGACGCATTTTATCAACCACAATGGAGGCAATGGCAATTAGTATTATCCATTGCTTGAACTCCAGTGCAAATGGATACATATGCACGCAGTGATATTTTTTCATAAACCTGGAGACCCAGGCACAGTTCACGATAGAGTGATTATCTCTTGGAGGTGTTGGGTACTGTAAGCATGCATACAAAGACCGTAATCGTGCATGCTTTGTCTGAGACATTTGCAGGAGGATCACGGTTTCATGCATTGGTTTTATCAACTTCTTATTCACATTGTCACTGCTGCAAATTAGGGTTACAAATTAGGGTTATTTCTAGGTGTTTGTGCAGTAAGGGCAAACTATAGAGACTGCCAAAATAGTTAATGGCAGAATTGGCAGTTTCCCTTTTTTCAAACTGGTGCATATATAAAATCTAATCACTCGTTTATATTTGTTCAAGACAATTTTTAAAGGTTTCCTCAACATTCTGTCTTTTACAATGACATTTTACAGAAGTTGCGTATGTTGCTACTCCTATAGCAATGGTACAGGCCGGAGTGACCATTTTAAAGGAACCAGGCTTGCTTCCAAAAAGGTACAGTTTATTTTATAACTAATAAACAGATTATTCCATGAAACAGATCTCACATTAGACCTTATTAACATTGAACTGTGCTTATTTATATGTATTTAATGAGTTTAGCTAATTATTTAAATAGTATTGTAGATAAACATTATACAGGTTACAGTAAAATTGTTTAAAATAACACTACATGAACACGTCACAAACATAGTTTTACTAAAATGATATATTTTGTAGCCAGCATTCTGAGAACTGCAGTCGAACTCTTGGTAATTCCATAGTACCAGTAGAAGGGACTGACTGATATTAAAGGGACAGAATGAAGTACTGACAAGGAAAGCAAAATAAAAACTTCCTGGGAACCAAACAATTTAAGGTAGCATTCAGTTGGTGGGCATGTAATTTTAGCTTTCCTTTTACCGTTTATTTTCAAGTTTTCATTAGAGATTGTATGTGGTTAGACAGGTCCCTATGCAGGTTTTTTTTCTATCCATCCACAATTCACTACTGTTAGAAACAACTTTGTGAGACTGAAATGTATTTTTCATTCTGATAAAGCCACTTGCTAACATGTTTGAATCGTATGTGGAATAATATGATGGTAGCTTGTGTTATTTGTCATGTTTATGTTTTTTATATGCTATTATATAATAATTCTATAATATATGTTTGGTTACTTAAAATGTTGTATTCTAAAATGTATACATGTTGATTCTGTTCTTTTTTTCATAGCGGAGGGGTGTACACACCAGGGGCTGCTTTCTCTAAGACTAATTTGATTGAACGCCTGAACAAAGCTGGTCTCCACTTCTCTGTCATCAGCAAACCAGAAGTCTGAGAAGCATTAGAAGCAGGGCATGTACAAGCATGGCTAACTGGGAAACCGTCCACTCGCACGCAAATACACGCTTAACTTTATTGATGATTTCTAACGGCTCATAAATGGCCTATTGAATTACTACATTAAAATCTGTGTTCTAACAACATTTTCTGTGTTCACGTTATATTTTCTTAAAGTGCATAAATAATTTGATTCTAGTAGAAAACTTTGTTCTTTTACTGATGAACTTAGCACCTTCCATTTTTAGTCCTACCAGATACCATAAAATCACAGTATCTGTATTGTTCTCAAGACATAAAATCCGTTCACTATGCAATGCATTTAAAAACAAAAATATGATGCTTTGTTTTTATTTAGTGACTTTCCCTAGATATAGAGTGCTACAGGCAGCACAGAAAGTTAATTTGAAAAGTAGAAACGTAAGCATCTTTCTGGCATGTCAGATAATGAATAGAGGATACCTTTAGATAACTGCCACTTCCAGACATCTTTTCTAGAGACTTTCTCTCCCTGTCAAATGTATAAGTAAGGAATCTTAAAATAGATCAGTGTCACAAGTGAAGCAGCTCTAAGTATATATTCTAGTACCAGAATCAGGACAACTTTTACAAGAGAAACGTAAAGTTACGTATCTTTATGTGATATGTAGTTGATCGGGTAGAGATTTGCATTTACTTGGCTAATGATTTTATAGGGCTGCTGTAAACTTAGCTTTACCAGCAATGCAGTACTTAATTCGCTATCTGCAACGTCCTTTCCAGTCAAAAGTAAGCATACATACTGTATCAAGGGGGTACCTTGGCAAAATTTAAAAAATATGGCACTTGTATATGGGGAATCTCCAGTGCGTACTCCCATCCTCATCCCACAAGATCCACTGAACTGTGACTAAATGGTATATAACTGTCAACCAGACACTAATAATTTCTTTCTTCTTATTCCGCTTTTTGTCTCTCTCCCTGTCCTCTTCTATTGGACCTATTTGTAGTTTCAACTGCTCTGTTGTCTTTCTATTTTTATTACATATCTGTTTAAAAAGCAATAAAGAAAATCTTACAAAGAAACCCTTTAACTTTTAGTATGATGTATTGATATTGTGAGACAACTTGGCAATTGGTCTTTTATTTTATTTTTTATTTTTTTTGAAATATGTTTTTATTGATTTTCAAAAGTGGGGGGGGGGTACAGAAAAAAAGAAAGGAAAGGGGGAGGGGGAAAGGTCAAAGCCAGCAATATCAAATCATGCAGTACATAGGTATAAAAATGCAGTACTTCCTATCAAAACAATACAGCAGAGTACACCCGCTAGAGTTAACGACAATTACATACATGTAGGAGTAAATGACGAAGCCCCCCAGCCTGGGGAGGACCTAGTGCATGGGTGTCAGGTAGGCCTAAGGATACAACCGAGTCGCCCTGCTCAGGACGTAAAGAGTAGTGCATAGTCATCCGTCTCCCTGAATAGCAACCATCTCAACCATACATCCCTATATCGTAAGTGTTGCTTACTGGAGAAAGTGGATAACTCCTCGAATTTGGCAATTTCATTAACTTTCACGGCCGAATCCTTAACAGAAGGAGGAACGGTGGATTTCCACAGTCTGGGGATGAGTGCCTTAGCGGCATTCAGCAGATGTCGCTCTAAAGGTACATCTGAGGGACCATCCCCGTTCTCCAGTTCCCAAAATAGTAGGATATGAGCAGGGGAGTTGGGCAACTGCCTCCCTAATATAATAGAGCAAAGACGTAGGATCGTGGCCCAATATTCAGCGAGGTCGGGGCATTCCCAAAAAATATGCAATAGAGAGCCGACATTAGCCTTACACCTCCAACACAAATGACTAACAGTGGGGTAAATGCGGTTCAATTTGACCGGTGTGTAGTACCACCTACACAGAATCTTATAATTTAACTCTTGAATTTTGCAGCATCTAGAACTGAACATCAGATTAGCTATGCCCCGTTTATGCAAATCTTCAGGAATATCTAAGCCAAGATCTCTTTTCCCACGCCTTTATAAATGGAAGTTGCTTCCTTGCCAACACCGGCCCTAACATATCATAAGTAAGCGATATCGTGTGTGACGGAGGGAGTTCCAAAATGCATAATTTTTCAAATGGAGTTAGTGGTCTCCCCAACACTTTGTCACCTCCCAGATAAGCAAAGAAGTGTTTAATCTGACAATATTTATAATCTTGGAGGGAAGCATTAGGTCTGGCTTGCCTAAGAAGCTCCAAGCTAGCCAGCTGCCCTTTCTCCAACACATGTACAAATTGTAGGTGGCCATCTACCAACCACTCGTGAAACGCTTTGGGTCTAAGCGCCGCCGGAAACGCCGGGTTGTTCGTGATCGGCATAAGGGGCGAAGGAAAAGATGTAATACTAGGGCTGCATTTTACCAAATCCCAAATCTTCAGAGTATTTTTAAGTAACGGGTGCGAGGGATATAATATCCTCCGATGTAGCTTATCAATCCAAGGCAAGTGCAGAAGGTGCGTACCCGAGGATTGTTGTTCGATTTCAACCCATCCCTTATTGTCCACATGGTAAGACCAATCAAGTATCCTATTAAGTATCGATGCTCTAAGATATCGTGTACAGTCCGGGAGGGCCAGACCCCCATCAATTTTTTTCCTGTATAGGAGAACCGATTTGATTCTAGGGGATTTGTTATTCCAGATAAACTTAACAATAGAGGATTGAAAAGTCTTCAACCAGCTGGTAGGATAGAAGAGCGGGACACATTGGAACAAATAGAGCAAACGAGGCATAACATTCATCTTAACAACATTAATTCGGCCCACCCATGACAAAGGCTGCTTGGACCAGGCACGGAAATCTTTAGCTAACGTGTTGTGTAATTTCTTACAATTGATCTCCACCCACTCATCATAATCTTTTGTAATCGTAATGCCTAAGTACGTGAGCTGACGATGCGCCCAGCTATACGGAAAATTCTGAGAAAGTCCCTGGATCGTTTGCGGGTGAATGGAGATGTTTAGCGCAACTGACTTGGAGAAGTTTATCTTGAAATTGCTTAATTGACTATACGTATCCAGTAGATTATTCAAATTGGGGATTGATACAATAGGATTAGTTATGAAGAAAAGCAGGTCGTCGGCGTAAACTGCTATCTTCTGTTGTTTGCCCCTAATCGCAACACCCGAAATATCTAAGTGAGACCTGACATGCACGAGAAAGGGTTCCAGCGCAAGGGCGAATAGAGTAGGGGAAAGAGGGCATCCCTGCCTAGTGCCATTCTTGATATGTATGTACTCGGAGAGCACCCCGTTGACTCTGACCCTGGCTACAGGCCCATCATACAGAGATTGTATCCACTTACTAATACGTTCACCCATTCCAAATTTTGTGAGGCACCTAAACATATATGTCCAGCTAACCCTATCAAAGGCCTTTTCGGCATCAGTGGACAGGAGCATGAGGGGGGTTGGTACGCTTTGCGTAATGTAGTATATTAATCACTTTATTAGTATTGTCTCTTGATTCTCTACCCGGGATAAAGCCAGTTTGGTCAAGACCGATCAACGGGTTTAGTACTGTTTGTATTCTGGAAGCGACTATCTTTGCTAGGAGCTTGACATCGACATTTATCAGGGAGATCGGCCTATAACTGCCAGGGTCCACCGGATTCTTATTAGTTTTCAATAACAGTGAGATATGTGCCTCCAGAGAAGTGTGGGAGAGATGGGCGTCCGACTGCAGAGCATTAAATGCTTTAGTCAGATGAGGGATAAGGATATCTGAGCAGGCTTTATAATAGCTCACAGTGTAACCATCCGGTCCCGGGCTTTTGCCCGTCGGAGAAGATTTAATTGCTTGGGAAACTTCATCAGCCGTAATGTCAGCGTCAAGAGCTGCTTGCTGATCTGGATTCAAGCTAGGGAGAGCAACAGAGTTAAGAAAAGTGTCGATAGCATCAGCGTGAGGGATGCCGTCCACTACTGTGGGGGATTCGAGCTGATAGAGAGCAGAATAATACCTATGAAATTCCTGAGCTATAAGGGGGCTGTGGTGTAAAGCACCCCCCGTCTTTGGCTGAATGCTGTGGATGTAATTCCTGGTGACCTGCGAGCGTAGGAGACGGGCAAGTAATCTACCGCATTTGTCCCCATGCTCATAAAATCTATGCCTCATTCTCGTGATGACTTTCTCTACAAAAAGGTCGTGATGGTTTGTCAGGGCTGTGCGTAATTCCACTAATTTCATCAGAGAGGCTGCATCGGAGGTACTCATATGAGTGGTCTCCAATTGCCGGATATCAAATAACAACTTCTCATGTTTAGCCTTATGTGCCTGCTTCCTCCTAGAACCCAATTGAATAAGAATGCCCCTAATGCAGCATTTGTGTGCTTCCCAAACCGTAAGAGGGTTGACATCATCAGTCACATTTTCCGTAAAATAATTTTGTAGGGCAACCCTAAGTTCGTCTAAGAACGCCTTGTCTTTTAGCCCCGATTCGTTCACCCTCCAAGTGCCATCTCTAGAGAAATCCGTGTTCAAAGACACCGTCACCGACACAGGAGCATGGTCGGACCATGTGCGGGTGTAAATTTCAGCATCACCCAAAACGCCAAGATGATGGTGGGACAGGAACAGATAGTCAATTCTAGTATAAAGGTTGTGTCTGGCGGAATAGAAAGTATAGTCCTTTCCTGCAGGTTGGACAAGACGCCATGCATCAACTACCTGCAGGCGGTGAAGGTCTCTAACAATATTACGAGAGACACTCACAGGCACGCTGGATGTGCATGTGGAGCAATCAATGAGAGGAGCCAGAGGAACATTCAGATCCCCACCCAAGTTTAAAAGGCCGTCCATGAAGCTCAGGAGAACTTCTGAGATATTGTGAAACGCAACGTCTTGATGCTCGTTAGGCAAGTAAATATTGGCAAAGGTGATTTTCTGAGTACCTAGGGTACCTTTCACAAAAACAAACCTACCATTAGGATCTTTTTTGGTGGAGAGAACCTTAAAATGGAAGTTCCTGCCAAAGAGGATAGCCACCCCCTTAGTTTTATTCTGTTGGGGGACACTACAATGTATCTCTGGAAAGTATTTGTTGGACCAGCGGGGGACCGATTCCACTTTGAAGTGGGTTTCTTGAATAAAAGCTACCTGAGTCTTTAACCTTCGCAATTCTGCGCTGAGTAGGATACGTTTTTTGGGAGAATTGAGACCGTTTGCATTTAAGCTGACCACTTTTACCTGAGAAGTACCTCGTGAAGCAACTTGTTGTTGTCGGGACTGCATTATGGCAAGATACTAAAGGTAGACCAAGGAAAAAGTAAGGGAAGAGAAGAGAGAGAGGAAAAGAGGGATAAAGACCAAAATGAGGGGAGTGAAGAGAGGGAAGAAAAAAAAAAAAGGGGGGAGGAGGAGAGGAGGAAGAAAAGAAGGTAAGAGTAAGGCCAAAGGATAGGAAGAGGGGACAGAAGGGAGGGCAAAAGAGTATGTACAGGAAAGTAGGGAGATGAAAGAAGGAAGGGAAAGTGAAAAGAGGGTCAAGAAAATTGTATAAGGGAGAAGCGGGAAAAAATTTTCCTCCCCCAAAAGGTAATACGCTCTTACTAACGGGGATACTACAAACCGTTACCCCCGTGTAGTAGGGAGAACCGTGGAGCATAGAAGAGGGGAGGGTCTAGGAGCTAACCGAACGTGTTGCTCCGACACAATATAACAGCAAATATAACAGCAAACATTGATAACATAAACAATTTGAGAGTTTTACTTAAACCATAGTGAATGGAGAGTATAGTTGCTAACCTGGGCCAAGCACCACCTACAAGCCTGGGAGATGCCCAAAAGACTATGCTTAGAAATAGTAAAAAAAAAAAAAAAAAAAGGGGGGGGGAACCCATATCTACATTCTACTACATTCCCACGTATGCATAACAGATATACACAGAACATAGCATCACAGTAGCCTTGCATGTAAACGTAGATGCAAACAGAGAAAGATTGCTCAAGGATACAACCAAAAAAAAAAAAAAGGCACCAAACCCCAGGAAGCAGAGATGTTATTCCGCCCATTTAAAGGATCCAAAATATCGCTAACACATTTCAGGCAGGCTGTCGCTCAGACAATTGAAGAGGGAATAGTTAACCCAATGATGACAAGACACATGTAAAAAGCCCATCATAAGGGGATCAGCATATGGTGATGTCCTGGCATGTTGAACCTATACACACTGCCCTGGAGATGTTGCCCCGGTAAAGGCTGTGAAGCAGCAATAATAGTAGATCCAGAAGCGGTAGAAAAGAGAGACCAAAGGTCTAAGGGAGAGCAATTATCCAAGCTTGAACAACGGGAGGCCCAAAAGTCAAGAGGGGCTATTCCAAAAAGGCAAAACCAAGCCAAAACAAAGCAAAGAGCTAAATATGACACACTCAAAAAACCATCAGAGCACCATAGGATAATCCCTGAGAGTGACAGCCATAAGGATCACAGGGTACCTGAAGCAGGTCACTCGGTGTTCAGGTAAGTGAGCAAAAATGGGAGCTGGCGCCTTCCGTTCAGCCATCAGGAACGAAGTCCTCAGAGCCATATACGTAGTGAGCCCAAGCGGAGAGGTCCGGGGTTGCGATATCCAAGGCAGAGCAGAAGCGGCTTGCGTCGGCAGGTTCCCGGAGATATATCCAAGTACCGTTGTGTCTAGCCGCCAAGGCAAACGGAAAAGCCCAACGGTAAACAACTTTTTGTGATCGAAGGACATCTATTAACTCTTTCAGAAATCTGCGTTGTAGAATCGTAGAGTGAGCCAGATCCTGATAGAGCTCAATCTTGTCACCTTCGATGTCCAACTCGCCCGCCTCCCTCGCTCTGCGCAGGAGTTCCTCCTTTTGGGCAAAACGATGCATGCAGCACAGCAAATCCCTAGGTTTCCCCTGCCTCCCAAACATCACTCTGTGGAACCGTTCGATTGGAAGTGGTTCCTCCGCGCCCAGGCCTAGTAGTTGTCGGAAAAGGCCTTCGACAGAGCGGCGGGCTTCTGGGAGGTCAGCCTTTTCTGAAAGCCCTCTGATTCTGATGTTGCATCGCCTGTTGCGATTTTCTAGATCTTCCGTCGCCCTTTTTAGCATATAAATCTGCCGCTCTTGGTTAGTGGCTCTTGCGGATAACTGGTCTGTTTTGTCAAGTAGACCCGACTGGGCCGATTCCACAGCCATAAGTTTGCCCGCCATTTTAGTCAGCTCTGTCTGTAAGCCAGTTACCTCTTGCTTTATCGAGGACTGTATGTCCGACAAGAGCTGTGCCAAATCCGCTTTGTTGGGTAAAGCAGCCAAGAGCGTCTGGAGAGCAGGGGGGTCCGGTGTTAGTAGCTGCGTATCACTCACGGAACGCTGATCTTCTTCATCCACCATATTGGAATCACCGGACCTCTCCGCCTCGTCATGAGGTTTCTCAAAGAATTCTTCGATATCCCGGTTCCGTTTCGCGGCAGGGATCTTTGGGGTGTTACCGACAGTCGGTGCTTTTTGATTTCTCCTCATTTGGGCGAGGAACAACAGGTCTAATAAGAGTTTAAGATAGCAGTGTGTCGGAGCTCCACAAAACACGTCTCACTCAGTGCGCCATCAGACCACGCCCCCCCCCTTTTATTTTTTTTACTTTGTGTTTTCTTAATTAATTAGCTTTCTGTTCAGCAGTACTCCACTCTGGCATTTTGGCGGCTATCTAGTTGTTAGGGTCCAGATTACAGATGCAACCAGGCAGTGGTTTCAATGGGAGACTGGAATATGAATAGCGGGCGGTCTAAATAGAAGGATACCTTATAAGAAGTAACAATAAATATGCAACCTCATAAAGAAATAGGGTTTTCACTGACAGAGTTGGTAAACCCCATTTGAAATTTAGAAAGAGGTTAAAGAATACAGCAAAAAATGTAAAAAACTATGAATAGCTGAAGACCGCTAAAAACATGACATTCTATTAATTTTAAAAGTTAATGTAAAGGTGAATTACCCCTTTAATTTAGAATTAATTTTCACATTTAGAACACACAACCATTCCAGTCCGTTATGGTGCTTCCACTTGTATAGGCATGCTGGCCACAATGAAATTGGCAAAACAAAGCTGAAGAATAGGCTGCACCTCAGAAGAAAAGATAAAAATCCAATTTTAGTTTCAGCTATTAAAAAAACCATATGGATAGGTAGACACAGTGTCGGACTGGCCCACCAGGATACCAGGAAAACTCCCGGTGGGCCCAGGTGTCAGTGGGCCCTCATGCTGCTAAACTTTTTGCCTATTTCATGGCCATTCCCTATTTCTATGAGAACAAAGTGGCTTAATAGGTGAAATAATATATTATAATATGTAAGGAAAAGAGACTAGAAGAATAGAGGTTGAGTGAGGAGAGGAAGAAAATAGTATTGAGGATGGGCCCCTGGTCTAAAAACTTTTGGTGGGCCCTTGGTCTATGGTTTTTTGGTGGGCCCCTGGTGTCCCAGTCCGACACTGGGTAGACACATCACTGCTTGACGCATTTCCGACACATCTGGTCCATAAGACAGGTCAACATCTATTCTGAGCTCCTGCAGATTTGTTGAGGGAAGGGCCAAGTGATTGAAATGTTAAAGCTAGATATAAATTGGCTGGAAAAAATACACACACACAAATGCTCTCTCTCTCTCTAACACACACACACTTTTTGCTCTTCCTTGAAAGGAGACCTAAACCCTAAAAATGAATATAGGAAACATGCCATATTTTATGTAATGACCTTATTGCCCAATCCTAAAGTTTCAGTTTGTCAATAATCCAGGATTTCAAACTTGTCACAGGGGTCACCATCTTGGAAAGTGTCTGCGACACTTAAATGCTCTAAGTCTAAGCAGCTGTTGAGAAGCTTATCTTAGGGGTTGTCGCAAATTATCAAACAGAAAATTAGGTTGGCCTGTAATGTAAGCCTATGCTACATGGCTGATTATGAAATTCTGATGCTAGTTGCACTAGTTTCTGTGCTGCCATGTAGTAATTATCTGTATTAATTACTAATCAGACTTGTATTGTGAAATTTATATTCTACATATACTATATATTTTGAGTTGGTCCCTAAACTCAGTAACTGACAGCATCACAGAGCATGTGCAGTGAAGAAAAGAAGATCGGGAGCTACTGGGGCATCTTTGGAGACATCTTTACTGCTAAAGGGCCGTGGTTGCCTTGGGCTGGTACAGAAGCCCAACAGATAATGTACCATGATGTAACATTTCTAGCCTACGTCTTTAGTTAAGCCTTAGTTCTTCTTTAACCTGCTAAAAGTTAAATAATACAAAGGAAAAAAATGCTATTTTATTTATATATAATGCCATGGTGTCCAGTGATACTGCACAGTCGTATCCTATAAGACAGTGCCTTCAACAAAGTGACCCAGTTCATGAACATAACATCTTTAGAAATATGCAATTGCCTTTAACATAGTGACATAGCACATAAATTATCTGTAAAAAAAAATACTATAAAATATATTGTTTTCATAAAAGTAAAAATGGTTGGCACTTGTATACATAAAGATATTTCTGTTGTGAAAGTTGCTGTAAGATGAGAGGCTGTTGCACGAACATGACACTGCAGCCTTAATGAAAGCATTCTTCTATTATTAATGATAGCCTCTAGTGTAGAGCAATAGATACGAACAGCAGCTGCAACAAACCAGTTCACTTTTACCTTTCTTCTACCTGTATTATGTCCAAATGTAGTTTGAAGAGTGGAACCCCTGAAGTTTTAAGAAATATGCCAAGCTACGACAGTGTTAAAGTGGCTGTACGGGTGAGGCCTTTTAGCAAGGTGGGTGAATCATCCTTGTGTTTACCCTTTTCTACTAGCTGTATTTACATTAAAATTAGACAGAAACAATCTAAAAAAAAAAAAAATGTTTTCCTCTGCTCAGAAATATACAGGGACATGATCTATTATCTGGAAGTTTTGGGACCTGGGGTTGTCCAAATAAGGATCTTAAAGGGGTTATTCACATTTGAGTTTACCTGTAGTTAGATGTAAAGTGATTTTCTGAGACAACATTTTTTATTATTTGTGGTTTTGAGTTATTTAACTTTTTATTCAGCAGCTCTCCAGTTCTAGGATCCAAATGACCCTAGCAACAATACATTGATTTAACTAAGAGACTGGAATATGAATATTAAATGGTGAGGCAATAAATGTGTAGCCTTACAGAGCATTAGTACTATTTTGCTAATATTAGTATTGGCAAAACTGAAAAGAGTCAGAAGAATGCGGCAAGTAATTAAAAAAACATAAAAAATAAAAACCAATTGAAAAGTTGCTTAGAATTAGCCTTTCTATAACATGCTAAAAGTTAACTTAAAGGTGAACCACCCCTTTAAGTCTGCCAAAAACGTTGATGTTTTTCTAAAATAGTTTCAGTAAAAATTTGAAAAAGCTGCAAGAAAATACAGCAGCTAAAACCTGTCGAGGTCACGTAGAGATGAATGACAGAGGTCCCTTGAACCATCTTTTAGCCTTAAGCTATTCAAGGTCAATAACTTGATGAATTTGAGTCCTCTTCCCCCCCCCGGATTTCTTTGATTGATGTTTTTTATATTGGAGTTTTTCCATAAATAAGCAAACCTTCAAGTTGTGAGTTTATTCGAGGTAGAAAAAACCCTAACAAACTCAACTTTTGATAAATAATCCCCTAAACTGATATAGAATTGCTTAGCCATTAATATGGAATCATGTAGCTTAGTTTGGATAAAGTAGAAGGTATTGATTTATAATTACAGAGAAAAAGGAAATAATTTAAAAAATTTGAATTATGCTTAAAATAGTCTCTTTGGGAGATGGCTAGGGATGCACAGAATCCACTATTTTGGATTCAGCCGAACCTCTAAATCCTTTGTGCAAGATTCGATCTGAATCATAATTTGCATATGCAAAGGCTGGGAAAGGAAAAAGTGGAAAATAATTTCTTTACTTTTTTCTTCACCTTGTTTTGAAACGGAAACTTATGTGATTTCCCTTAACACCCCTTATTTGCACATGCAAATTACGATTCGGGGTCGGCTTTTCAAGGCAAATTTGGATCCTGCTGAAAAAGGCCGAATCACAAACCGAATCCTGGATTCAGTGCTTTCCTAGAGATGGGCCTCCAATAATTCTTGGATTTCCAGATAACTGATCTCATACCTGCCTGTATCAATAATGAATATACAAAGATCTAGCAGTCCTAAATAGTAATTGTTAATCCATAAGGTGTGTTAATTACCAACAGTATAATGCCCAGAAAGAGTACATAGTACAGGTATGGGACCTGTTATCCAGAATGCTCGGGATAAGATAAGGGGTCTTTCCGTAATTTAGAACTTCATACATTAAGGGGCCTATTCATTAAACCTCAATTCTTTTTCTGGTTCAGTGTTTTAGAATTCTACTCTTGGCAGTGCAAGTTGTTCTGTCAGATACTCTACCACTGCAGACCAGTAGTTGAATATATGAATACAGTCCCATACCATATGCACAAAGCTGGAGTCAGTGGTTTGACATTTGGGTCATTTCACCTCCCTTGAGCTGCCCATTTTCTGCAGTTTAATAGGAGTGATATATACCTGGTTTATAAATTTGAATTGGACCATTCTATCTCGTGTGGCAATTAGGAAATTACTGTATATAGGTTGCAGTTGTTTCTTCCAATTTGTCATTTATCTGTGGTAAGACTCCCATTTGTGTTTAGCTTTTGTGAACGGGTAAGGAGAGAATACAAATATTTATTCTTTATTCACCCTTAACCGACTGTAGTGAAGTATCTAGAACATGATCCAAACTAATATATAATTAATTGTTATTGGAGGCAGAACAGTCCTATTGGGTTTATTTAATGTTTAAATTATTTTATTAGACAAAGTATGGTGATCTAAACTACAGAAAGACCTTTTATCCAGAAAAACCCAGGTTCAAGCATTCTGGATAATATGTCCCATACCTGTAATGGGAAGTAATTGGCCACAAATGAACTACAGCTCCTCTTGTAGGCCCTGTTTATTGCTATTCAAGACCATATAAATGGTACAAAATAAACATTAAAAAACACCATCTTGCTATGCCAAATGAAAATCATGATATGGTGCAATATGTCTTTTCAAACTAATCTCTAATCTCGGAAAACAAAGCGCTCTGAGTGCCATCCCGCCGGCGATTTTTATTCTAGCAGGCGGTAAGGCAGTTCGGGGAGATTACTCCTTCCGAAGAAGAGGAGATTTGTCGCCGGGTGACTAATCTTCCTGAATATGACCATATGTCTCTACCCTTAAGGAAGCTCTTAAAACTTTCATCTGATAAACATTTAAAAAAAATCTTTTTAACCAGAGAGAAAAGGATGCAAGCAGTAAATGTGTCATCTCTATGAAAACCAATTGCACCACTATCTATGACCCAAAGAATGTCAGCAATGAGAAGACATTCAAGTTTGATCTTGCATATTGGTCACACAATGAATATTTGAAGAACACAGAAGGAACGCTTGTTCCAGATGGCCCTGATAGCAGATATGCAGATCAGGTAAGACAACAAAAAGGGCGAAGACAAGGAGGTATAATTCTTTAATGGTAGTGCTAGATTTCAGTACTGAATGTAAATTAAACATGTAAACGTAAAATTTAAACAAAAGGTGGCAAGTAGAATTGTATTTAACTTTTTTTGTTGTTCTTGCTCATACTGTGAGCTTTACACGTTGCTTTTTCCTTCTATAGAAAACTGTGTTCCAAGACCTTGGTCAAGGAGTATTAGATAATGCTTGGCAAGGTTATAATGCTACACTATTAGCTTATGGGCAGACTGGATCGGGAAAGAGCTATTCAATGATTGGATATGGCACTAACAGAGGTATTATCCCACTTGTATGTGAAGAGCTCTTTCGAGCTATTGAAACTAACCAGGAAGAAAACAAACAGTACCAGGTAAGTGTCTAATTATGTTAATATGATATGTGTGTGCTAAAAATGTACAGGGAGATATACCACGAGGTGGAAATTGCTCAGTGTAATCTTGGACCCCAAGATGACTATCTTCAAATAACAATTTATTCCAGACTTCTGATATATTTACCCAATAAGTTATCTGTATTGAGAAACCATTGCCATTTGTTCTAAAACAAACACCAATACAAGCCATTATAGTGAATTCATGATAGAGAAAAATGTAGGGATCTTTTAGCTGTGGTGTGCAGTCTTAGGGGCAGATTTATTAAGGGTCAAGTTTTGTTATCCACAAATACAAGTTTTCAAGGTTTTTTTTTGTCAAAAATCAATTTTTTGGGTAAAAAAAAGTTGAAATTTACTTACCGTAATTTCCTTTTCCTTTTAGTCCAAACAGCAGCACACACTGAGATTTCCTCCCTCCCCCTAATTAGGACAGTAGGACCAATAGCTAAGCTTTTAGAAGCCATAAGAACCCTCCCCTTCCCCCCTTCCATCGTGTCTTTGCAAGTAATACAACAACACCGAATGCCAAATTTTTTAATAGGGTGGGTTTACTTGTGCTGCTGTTTGGACTAAAAGGAAAAGGAAATTACGGTAAGTAAATTTCAACTTTCCTTAACGTCCAACAGCAGCACACACTGAGACATAGCAAGTAACAATAAAGGGAGGGATTAGATTCCAGATTCTTTCACCATTGATTGAAGAATAGACCTTCCAAAGGCCGCATCCTGGGAAGCATTGATGTCCAGTCTATAATGACTAGCAAAAGTATGTGGACTTGCCCACGAGGCTGCTCTGCAGATCTGGTCCAGCGGTACTAGAAACTTCTCTGCCCAAGATGCTGCTGTCGCTCTAGTAGAGTGTGCTTTTACAAATATTGGTGGAGATTTGTTATCAGCAACATAACATGTCTGTATGGTGTCTTTTATCCATCTGGCTAATGTTAACTTTGAAGCCCCTTGTCCTTTGTTTTTCCCAAAGGAAATGAAGAGCTTCTCAGATTTCCTGAATGACTCTGTTCTTTTGATATATTCTTTTAGAACCCTTGTCACGTCCAACAGATGAAGTCTCTTCTCTTCTGGAGTTTTTGGTTGTGGAAAAAATGCAGGAAGACAGATCTCCTGATTAATATTAGCCCAAGAAGCCACCTTGGGTCTAAAAAAGGGTACCGTCCTAAGTACCACCTGTTCTTGAAAGAATCTTATATAAGGCTCTCTGACTGATAATGCCTGAAGGTCGCTTACTCTCTTTGCAGAGGTGATGGCCGTTAGAAATAGTGATTTAAAAGAAAGATGTTTAATATCTGTACTCTCCATAGGTTCAAAGGGAGCGTCACAGAGTTTTTCTAATACAATATTAAGATCCCACTGTGGACACGGCTCCAGAACAGTTGGTCTTAATTTGAAGGATGCTCTTATAAATCTTCTAATAAGAGGTTCTTCAGCAAACCTTGTCCCCAGAAAAGCTGAAATTGCCGATATGTGTACTTTAAGTGTATTAGGTCTTAGATTTTTATCTAAGCCATTCTGAAGAAAGTCTAAAACGTTGTTTACCGAGACTGAAGACAATTCAACATTCTCTAGGCTACACCAGTTCTTGAAGACCTTTATAATTCTGGAGTAAACTTTGGAGGTGGATTCTTTCCTTGCACTCATTAAGGTACTGATTACTTTTTCAGAAAGACCCCGATTTTCTAATAGGGGCCTATCAACCTCCATGCTGTCAGGTTCAGACGTTGAGGGTCTGTGTGAAACACCTTCTTCTGGAACAATAGACCTCTGTTGCAGGGAAGGATCCAATATTCCCCCCGACTCATTTTCATTAGGAGTGAGAACCAGCTCCTTCTCGGCCAGAATGGTATGATCGCAATCACTGAAGTCTGGTCTATGCGAATCTTCTTTAGAACCCTCCCTATGAGAGGAATAGGGGGAAAGATATACGCCAGACTGAAGTCCCACTTGATTGATAGCGAATCCAGGACCCAAGGCTGATCCTTCCTGTAAAGGGAGCAAAACCTGGGCAGCTTGGAGTTTTCTTTTGTTGCCATCAGGTCTACCACTGGTTTTCCCCATCTTCTGATAATTTTCTGAAAAATCCTCTGACTCAGAGACCATTCTCCTGGATCCAACGCAACTCTGCTCAGGTGGTCTGCTAGTTTGTTGTCCTGACCTCGAATATGTACTGCCATCAGAGATAGAAGATGTTCTTCTGCCCACTGAAGAATATTCATGGTCTCCTTTAGGAGTACTCTGGATCTTGTGCCTCCTTGTCTGTTCAAGTAGGTTACCACCACCGTATTGTCGGACTGAACCTTTACCGCCTGGCCTGTTAGATGCCTCTGGAAAGACTTTAGAGCTAGAAAAACTGCTTTCAACTCCCTGAAGTTTGAGGAAAGGGACTTTTCTATAGGACCCCAAACTCCTTGGGCAGATAGGCCCTTCATATGAGCTCCCCAACCACTGAGAGAAGCGTCTGTTGTCACAACAATCCACTCTGGCTCTTCTATGTTTTTCCCTTGTGTAAGTCTTCCTTCTTGCAGCCACCAGCTTAGTGACTTTTTTTGTTTCTGCAGATATGAAGAACTTTTTGTCCAGTGACTCTATGTCTCTGTCCCATCTGGAGAGCAGTTCTTGCTGTAGTGGCCTCATATGCAGTTTTGCCCATTGTACCGATTCTATAGAGGCTGACATGAGGCCCAAAATTTTCATCCTCTGACGAAGAGATATCGCCCCAGAATTCTCCAGAGCTATAATCTGGTTTTGAAGAGACAACACTCTCTCCTGAGTCAGAAAAATCCTCATCTTGACTGTATCCAGTCTGTTCCCCAGAAACTGTTTCTGTCTGGCTGGGAAGAGGGAAGATTTTTCTTTGTTGACTATCCAACCAAGATTTCCCAGGATTTCCAGGGTTCTCTGAATCTGTCTTTCTAGAAGAGAGGCTGAGACTGCTTTCAATAACCAATCGTCCAGATAAGGGACTATGTGTATTCCTTCTCTTCTTAGCACTGCTACCACAGCTACCACCACCTTGGTGAAGACTCGTGGTGCAGAAGTTATTCCAAAGGGTAGTGCCTTGAACTGGAAATGGTGTATCTTCTTTTGAATAATCACTGCTATCCTCAGAAATTTTCTGTGATGATGAAAGATGGGTAGATGTAAATAGGCATCCTTTAAATCTATTGTCACCAGATAATCTCCTTTTTCTAGAATCTGAATAACAGACCTTATCGTTTCCATCCTGAAATGCTTTTTCTTTATAAATCGATTCACCATTCTCAAATCGATTATCATGCGAAAAGTTCCATTTGGCTTTTGGACCAAAAAAACGATGGAGTAGGTTCCCTGGCCCTTTTCGCAATCTGGAACTTCTTCTAAGACCTTCATCTGAAGATAATTCTGGATAGATTCTTCTAAGAACAGTTGCCTTTGGAGAGAAGAACCCTCTGGGGTGGTTAGAAATCGAGGAGGTGGTTCTTGATGAAACTCTATTCTGTAGCCTTCTCTTATTAGTTGTAGAACCCAGGAATCTGTCACAGTTTTTTCCCACTGAGGGTAGAATAGCGAAAGCCTTCCCCCAACCTCCAAACTTCTGGCGTCAGAATTCTTTCTGTCTGCCAAATTGAGGTTTTCCTCTTCCTCTAGAGGTTCTTGTAGATCCTTGCCCTCGAAAGGGATGTGCTCTCTCTTTTTCTTTTTCATAGAATCTATCCTGTCTTTTCCTTGGCGGAGATCTCTTTTGTCTACGAAAAAAGGATCCTCTCCAGTTCCTTTGTCTATCTTGTGGAAGTGATTTCCCTTTATCATCTGATAGCTTTTCCATTAATGAATCAAGTTTGGATCCAAATAATTGACCTGGTTCAAAGTCCATATTACAAAGATTCATTTTTGAGGTTGAATCCGCTCTCCACGGCTTTAACCAGATTGCCCTTCTAGCTGTAGTAGAGAGTGCTAAATTCTTTGAAGCAAGTTTAAGTGACTCAATAGAAGAGTCACAGAGAAACTCAGATGCCAGTTTCACTGTCTTCAAACTTTTGACCAAATCCTCCCTCGGAATTTTGTTATGAATATCTTCTTCCAACTGAACTAACCAGTTTCTCAAGGCCCTTGACACCTCAGCGGCCGCAATCATTGGCTTACACTGAGCAGCAGAAGTCATATAAATTCTTTTTAAGGATGTCTCCGCTTTTCTGTCCATCACATCTTTTAGGCGTGAACCATCTTCCACCGGAATTGTGGTTCTCTTTGAAAGTCGGCCCACAGCCATATCCACTTTGGGAGGATCCTCCCATTTTTTGGACTCTTCTGATATAGGAAAAAGAGTCTTAAAGCGTTTGTTAATTACTGGTGGCCTGTCTGGATTTTTCCACTCAAACTCCATTAGATCTTTTATCACTGGATGTACGGGGAAAGCTCTAGGCATTTTCCTAGACCATCCTTTCCTGTTCTGGTTCTGAACTTTTCCCCTCCTGATCTTCCATTGCACCTTTAACTGCTTTTATCAATTTTGATATTGATTCAGATTGGAATACTGCCATGTCTACTTCATCCTCTGATGAAGAATTCACCTCATCAATAACCGTGTAATCCTGTTCATCTACAGATATAGGTGACTTGTCAGCAGGATTAATTATGTTCTGAGATAAAGAACTCCTTATTTCTGAAAAAGACTGTTGAATAAAGTCTTTAAACCAACTCATTGCAGTTTCAGCAGATTGAGCATTTTCATTCGCTTTTGCCAGACAGGCTTCACAGCGACCTCTCTCATAGTTATCTGGGAGCGGAACATCACATTGACTGCAGACCAAATGTCTGGTTTTAGACCGCTTTTTCCCCCTAATTTCCAGACTGGACATCTGTAGAGAGAGTAATGAAAAAAACAATATTTGTAATCTGTAATATTGGGACACATATTGGGCAATAGGAAGACCAGCAATACCTTAATTGCTTCTCCAGGTAACACAGCCCTTGTTTGTAGCCTGACCGCTTGTATTTGCAGCACATAATGGGCCCCTAATGCAACACACGCTGCCCTTTTTAAACCCAGCCGCTTCCTCACTGTGCGATGACGTCATCGCTGTGCGCCTCCTGAAAGCCGGTCCGTGGCTGCGCGCCTATCCATTATCCATGCGGTCAGCTAATGCGGAGGGCCAGGAGCTCCGTCCTCTACCCTCCCCAAGGACCACCACCCGAAGCTGGCTCCCTGGAACGTCCCAGGGCTCACTACCGAGCCCTTCTGCAAAAGAAAAGAAAAAAGTATCCCACTGTCCCAGGTAGGACAGAAAAAACACGATGGAAGGGGGGAAGGGGAGGGTTCTTATGGCTTCTAAAAGCTTAGCTATTGGTCCTACTGTCCTAATTAGGGGGAGGGAGGAAATCTCAGTGTGTGCTGCTGTTGGACGTTAAGGAAATAGAATTTTTTGAGATTTATTATACCCCCACCCTGGAAATAGCTTAAATCCAACAATACACCATCTAAAATATGTTAGTTATATAGGAGTCAGTGGCAGAGGTCCCTTGAATCATTTGAAGATAGCCTTCATGATGTTCGATTTTTTTCAGAGGGTTTTGCCTGAAAACTCAATTACTCAATTAGAGCAATTCAAGTTTTTTTTACGCAGGAAACGTGAACTATTCGAGTTTTCAGGGTTGTTAGACCTGAATTCACTGTATCAAGCTTTTCCATTCAAGTTTTTTCTTAAATAAAAAACCATTCAATTTGTGAGTTCATTCGAGTTAATTCGAGGTATAAAAAACGTTCAAATTCGACCTTAGTGTGCAGCAGGGAGGGCCAACAAAATATTTTTCAGTTAAAGCAGTTTAGACTTTTTAAAATGTTATTTATTATAAAGCATGTGTATGCTCATGATCTTACATATAAAATATATAGTGTAATAATAGGTGCAAATTTTGCCATATGTCTAGTAACCGATCAACCAATCAGCTGTTTATTTCCAGCAGTTGTCCAGAAAATGCTTATCTTTCATTGGTTGCTCTGGGTTACTAGACTTTTTGCAACCGTTGCTACTATTATTTAATGTGTATAAAAGTTGATCCCTTGGCAAATGTCAAGATAGTCAAGTGTTTTCTTGTTATTTCAGGTTACATTCAGCATGCTGGAAATTTACAATGAACAGGTAACGTCTTAGCCCTTAGCTTTATAACTATAATGACAAACTGTGCATTTGAATGCTGTAACTAACAGGAAATGGCTTGCTTTTAGATAAGGTCATTGTGAATAATAAACAGGTTCTGTGCAAGGTATGTTTCTAGATCTATTAAAGGAATGATATCCCTGCCATAAAGCAGTACAAGTTATTATTAATAGTTGAAGTATAATTGGTATTAGTATTAGAAGTAGTATTAACAGCAGGACTAATATTACTAGTATTGGTATTATTGTTAATATTATTAGAAGTGTTCGCAGTATCATTATTAATAATAGTTAATATTAATAGTCTTTGGTATTATTAGTATTCATAGTATTGCTATTGTTAACTTTTTTAGTATTAGTGGTACAAACATGATAATTAGTATCACTATTAGTAGTAGTGGTATTGGTATTATTAGTAGCAGTAAATAATTATTTGTTTTTTTATTAGTATAGATACCATCAGTATTATTGTAATAATATTATCAGCAATAGTATTAGTAGTGGTATTGTGTTAATAATAATAGTAGTAGCAGTAAGATTAGTCCTGTGTCCTTTGAACTCTAGTTATTGTTTTCAAAGTTTTACATTTGAATTTTTTGCACTAAATATTATACATTTTTTGTTTTTGAATGCTTAATTAAAATTAAAGTGGACCTGTCACCCAGATATAAAAAACTGTATAATAAAAGTCCTTTTTAAATTAAAAATTAAAGCCAAATTCTTTTTTTTTTATTAAAGCATTCATAGCTGTTAATTTAAAAATCTCAGCTGTCAATCAAATACTGCCTGCCCCTCCTCTATGCCTTAGGCATAGAGGCGGGGTGGGGCAAGCAATTACTTTCACTTTCCATTGAGCACTTCCTAGATGTCACTGCTCTCCCCACATTCCCCCAGTTCTCTTAACCATTTCATTGTGTAACCAGTGCTTGGGGATGGACATCAGGTCCCCCATTCTAGTGCATAAATAAGATTCTGTGATAATGCAAGGCTTGCCTTAATAACAGTGTCCACAAAATGGCTCCTGCCTACTTGCTATAATTCCCAGACTGATGGAAACAAGATTCAAATAATGTATACAGTGTAATTAAAGTTCATTTTGCTTGACTAACATGAAAAAATAGGATTTGGAATAATTTTTTTTGGGTGATGGGTCCCTTTAAGGAGTACAAATTCAAACGTCAATAAATCACCCCCTTAGTGTTAGTAAGGGGTTATGTAGTATTATTAGTGGTATTAATAGTAGCATCAGTCATAGTATTTTTAGTATTAGTACTTGTATTATTAGTAATAGTTGTAGTATTAATAGTGTTAGAACCATTGTTAGTATTAGTATTATTAGCAATTGTATTAGTATTAATATTAGTATTAGTAATACTATTGCTATTATTAGTATCAGTAGTATTAGAATTAGTAGCATAATTTGTATTATTATAAGGAGCCCATTTACTAAGGGTCGAAGTGAATTTTCGAATTCAAAACTTCAAATTTTGAAGTAATTTTTGGGTACTTTGACCATCGAATAGGCCAAAATTAGATTTGAATTGAAAAAACTTCACAAATTTGACCATTCGAAAATCGAAGTACTGTCTCTTTAAAAAACTTCGACTTCAACACTTCGCCACCTTAAACCTGCCGAATTGCTGTTTAGCCTATGGGGGAACCTCCTATAACCCATATGAGCCGGTGACTAAGTTTTGAGAAGTCAAAGGTTTTTTTGTAAAATCATATGATCTTATCGATTAAATCGTACGGATCGAACAATTAGAAGGATTTCATTGTGCGATCAAACAATTTTAATTTTAAGGAAAAAACCTTCGACTATCGTACTACACCTATTCGATGGTCAAATTTCAAAGTTTTTTCACTTTGAAATTCGACCCTTGATAAATCTGCCCCTAAGTGTTATTAGTATTATTTGTAAGTATTGTTAGTAGTATTATTGTAATAGCAGTATTAGCGGTATTAGTGAAGTTAGTAATATTACTAGTAGCATTAGTAGTATAATTATGATTAGCAGTATTAGTATTTGTGGTATTTTAAGGATTATTAGTAGTATTAGTGTTTAGCTTCATTAGTATCAGCATTATTATTAGTAGCTTTATTCGTAATAATAGTGCTGTTGTTATTAGTAGTAGAAGTGGTAGAAATATTATTATTATTATTATTATTATCTGCCTAATCTTTTGTTGCTTAGGTAACTGATTTGCTGTCTAAAACAAAGAAGTCTGGTGGACTAAAGGTTCGAGAAGACCAGCACCAAGGTTTCTATGTTGATGGGCTTAAGTTGGTCCCATGTGAGAGCTATGCACAGATTGAAAGGTTAATAGAACAAGGGAAAAAAATAAGGACTACTGCATCAACAAGCATGAATGCCAGCAGCAGCAGGTCCCACATGGTAATAACAATCCAGTTTAAACAGGTAACAACCCCATTATTTCCTCACTTTGGCATCAGATCTCACATTTTTAGTACAAAGGCTTTATATGTTTATCAATAACATTCAGGCTCAGGGCTGGAATTAGGTACTGGCAGAAGAGGCATGTGCCTAGGGTGCAATGAAGGGGGGGGGGCAGGCACGTACCTCTTCTGTTTGCCTACCCCTAGTCTAGGCCCCTTTCCCCCCACCATCAGCTCATCATTGGTACCTGTCCTGTTGCATACCTGCGCGTTCCACCCTCCAAAACATCAATATGCATGTGGGTGCGCTCACTCGTTCAACAAATGGAGGGAAAGTTTGAAGTGGCAGGGGGTGGCAAAGTTGCCTGCCAGGTTGCCAAGGGTGCCAGCACTGCTTAAGCTTTATATTTCACTAATGAATCACAAGTAGATCAATCATTTTAGTGCATACGAACTACAAAAATATCAGAGGAAACATTGCTTGGTGCTATATAAGGAATATAGGACCATGTAGCACCGGCAGTGGCCAATGCGGCCTTGGGGCGCCGTGATTTGAGATCCAGCCCTGGACACAGGGTAACTCTGGAGCTAAGGTTCAGAGGTAGCTCCAAGGTTACCCAGGGTTTCCAGGGCAGCCTGTATCCATCTCTGCATCACAGTTGTTTAAGAAGAATAGGATGCACATGTCACTCTCACACCAAGCACCAGAAATTACCCTATCAACTGGACTTTGAAAATGTCAACATTCGCAATTGTACCAGGTGACCACAATGATCCTGGAGTTATGCTGCATTATGGCTAATAAACATGGTGATTGGCTCCAACAATACGCTTTGCACACTGCACTTGTGGTTGTAAATTATCCATTGGATCCAATTTCTTTATTCCAAAAGCAAGATAATGGAGAAATGGTTGTAATGGCTTTAATGATGTTTTGTGGTTTTGGGTACCAATTCTGATACTATAACCATTGTACCAATGCTTATCGTTTCTGCAGATATTACTTGAGGAAGAGATTACAAAGCAATCCAGTATAAACTTAGTTGATCTTGCTGGGAGTGAAAGACAAAAGGCATCTGCTTCTGAGGGAGATCGCCTTCGGGAAGGGACTTGCGTTAATCTTAGTCTGACCACACTGGGTAATGTCATAAGGTAACATGACAAAAAATTATTTGCAAAAAAAACCAAAGATTTTTACTTTTTTTTTTTTTTTCAGTGCAGAATTCTGCTGGAGCAGCACTATTAACTGATTAATTTTGAAAAAAAAGTTTTTTCCTATGACAGTATCCCTTTAAGGGCAGCAATGTAATATGCCAAGCACTTATGCTATCTTTTACCATATCATCCAAAAACTATAAAAATATGCCTCTATATGTATGCCCAGCTTCTGATACCATGTCCTCAGGTTGGTAGGCAGGAGAGGCCGCTGCCTAGGGCACAACCATTGGGGGGCGCTGGGCAGATACCTCTTCTGCCTACCCTAGACCGGACTCATCTGCAGCTCAAATTGCGTGCATGCGTGTATGTGGGCGACGGAGGAAGTGGGGGCAAATTCTGTGGTGGGGTGGGTTGAAGTTTTGCATCTACAGCTTGATCCAGAAGACACATATCTCAGAAGCATCAGTACAGTTTTGATTCCAGTTTACAGTTTTGCTAAAATAATGTATTTTCTCTTCTCTTAGTGCCCTAGCAGAAGCAGCAGTGGGAAAGAGAGTTTTACATATTCCATATCGAGACTCTGTTCTGACAAAACTTTTGCAGTCTGCATTGGGGGGTAATAGCAGGACTGTTATGGTAAAGTGTTGGATCTTCTTTGTATGAGTGCAAGTTTTATGATCATCGCATTTTGTAATATTTATTGTGTTTGTGTGTCTGCTCTTTGTTCATTTATACTAAAGGCGCAGAAAGGGTCCTTTGTCCATCATGCACATCTGTGGCATGTGTATAAACATGTTAACATTAAATAAAACCAATATGATTGTTTTGCCACCAATAAGGATTAATTATATTATTTAGAAAAACGAAATAATTTAAAAAAACTGATTTGATTAAAATGGAGTCTATGGTATATAGCTATAGCCTACCCATAATTCAGAGAATGCTGGATAATGGGTCTCCAGATAATGGATAAAAATAATTTCACTGGCACTCAGGTCAAGTCCAAGCAAGGACAAACCCTTGCTGTGTTTATTTGCACTTTTGCAATTAAACACAGCAAGGGTTTGTCCCTGCTTGCACTTTGACCTGAGTGCCAGTGAAATGATTTTTTTTTTACTCATGAATTTGGAGGTTTCCGAAGCCTTCTTCACTGGGCACTGGGCATTCACGTTACGAAGAGCCAGGGTGTGCAAGCTGGTAATATTATATTATTCTCCAGATAATGGATCCCATACCTGTATGTCCAACACAAGTTCACTCAAAGCCCTTAGGCAGCATGGTAACCACATACTTAGCCCTCTGGTTACAGAAACTTCCTTCTCCAGTGGATGCACTACAGACCCCTAATGATTCTCTGATTTAATATGCAAAGAATGCTCCACAATTTCTGAAGTGGAAGCGATTCCTCCATGCAGAAGCATAATCTGTAGTGGAGCCACAGACCCCAGGCCGTCAGAAAGGTTACAAAGGTGCACAACGGCTCTGTAGCTCTGTAACTAAAGGAATTAGTGTCCATTCCCCTCATGTGTGCAGTTTGTTTCTCTGCCCTTGCCTTGACTTAAGGTGGCCATACGCGATTGGCGACTTTACCAAACGACCATATCTTATTGTGTATGTGTTAGCAGAGAGCTGATCTGAACTGCATGTGCAGCTTCTCTGTAAGTGAGGACAGACACACCAACTTCTGTGTGAACAGTAACTTGTTTGCTTTATAGAACTCAGCATAAACACTTCAGCATAACATGTCTGCAACAGGAACCTTTCAGAGAGCATACACAGGAAGAGGAAGAAGAAAATCACACAGAGTACAGGTCAAACATGACATCACACTGCTAAGCAACAATAGACCCTCCCTGCATAAAGTAATATGCACTGGAACAATCTCTGTCTGCTGTTTTCCAACAGCATGGCAATATGCCCACCAAAGGCAGTACGATGACGGGTTAATCTGATCATTTAGCCCTAGGGTCAAACGATTGGATTTCAACTAAGGAAATGGGCGCTGAAGGGAAGAGGACTGCATCAACTAGCCGATTGTTGGCCTGATATCGATTGGAGAGACCCATTGGAATGCCCCATACACGGGCAAATACGCTGCCGAATTGGTCTAAAGAACGATATCCTCCTGTCAGATTTAATCTGCCCGTTTATGGCCACCCTTAGAGAGGTCTTGCACATACCATCCCATAGTGTAACATTAATGCTGTAAAGATGTAATGCAGGTCAGGGCTGCCCAAACTTTTTGCAAGAGGGCCAGATTTGGCGAGGTGAAAATGTGTGGGGGCCGACCATTCAGCCTGACATACTTTGAACCATTAACATTTAACTCGTTTAAACAAGGAATTGGGCACATTAGTGAAATGATCTGGCACTTGGTCTATACTGCTGCCTGTGTGCTGAAGGTGTAGACACGTACTGGAACGTAGTGACGCCATACTTCTTTAGTTTACTGTACTGGCATGTCTGTACGTCTATTGACACCTTCAGTCCTAAAGAAGTATGCGAAAGCAACGTGTCTCTACATGCCAGTACGTGTCTATTGCTAACACCTTCAGCACACAGGCAGTAGTATAGACCAAGTGGCAGATCATTTCACTAATGTGCCTTAATATTACTGCTATGGGATTCCTGATCGCACTGTGCTGGGGGGCCTCATTATTATTAATTTCATGATGGGGGCTGAGGGCCGGTGTAAATTTGAAAACGGGCCGCAATTGGTCCCCGGGCCGCACTTTGGACATGTCTAATCCAGGTCATGATATACTGTATCAAATAGAGTAAAGTCTAAATTAACTGGACTTTCTAAATTTTCTTGAAAACATTTCACCACTCAGCATAGAGAGAGGCTTCTTCAGTTCAACTGTGTGGTAGGGAATTTCCCAGCATTCATAAATTAAGGGTAGTAAAGTCACAGATTCAATAACAATGGTTCCATTGAATTTATATACTTGGCATTGGCCGAAACTCACAGATGTCTGAAAGCCAATGCAGAGGCTAAAGAGAAGGAATATAGGCACCTCAAAGCAGCTCTGAAATTTGTGGATACCCAGACTGGGTCTTTGCCAAAACAAAATCAAGTTCAAACAAAAACACCAGACCATCAAACAGAGGGAAGGAGTATTGCAAGCAAAGCAACATAGTCATTCTATATGTGGCTCGAACATCGGAAAAACGTAGGAGAATTTTCAAACCAAGCAATACTCTGAGACAGAAGTTTATATACCCAAGAGACCTACACCTTCCCACTTCCAGTTGTGTACATTTTAAAAATTAACACCTGCCTCAATTAAAATTATGGTACCATTCTGACTAGACTTTCACACATCTGTGAGTTTCAGCCAACACCAACTGAATAAGTTCAATGGAACCATTGTGATTGGATGTCTGTGACTTTATTACCTTTAAGGGTAAAAAACTCAGAAAGTCCAGTTGCTTTAGACTTAACTCTACTAGATACTGTAGACTCCTTGTAATTGAAGAATAAGTTGCTTTAACACATTTCCTGGTTTTCCAGGATTTTACACATTTTTTTCCTGGTCCCCTGAAATGTAAAATGGGGGTTGTAATATCAAAGTACAACTGACTGATAGCGTCCTGTGTTTTAACTCCACCAATTTTTTTTCTAAATGTATTTTTTGTTCCTTCCAATAAATAACAAAAGCAGTCTGTCTGATATCACCTGTTTGTGTTGTTCAATTAATAGATTGCAGCAATCAGTCCAGCAGATATCTGCTATGAGGAGACCTTATCAACACTCAGATATGCTGAGAGGTAATGGCAAGCCAATGAATGAATGGATGTACTATACAATTGTTCACCATCAACAAAAAAAATACTCTAACAACAATCATTTTGCTGATTTTTTAACATTTTCTCACCTCTCCTGATTATGAAAGTCTAGTTTTTTTCCACCTGAGACATTTTTATCCTACTTGTCTCCAAAGTAACAGCATTAATGGCGCAGAAACCTAATGTAGCTCATGTTCAAGCACTGCAATATTAATTTTGCTCACACTAAAAATAATACCAGATCCTTGATCCACCATTCATTTATACTGAGCCAGGTGTGTGGCCCTCCATATGGCAGCCACAATTTTGCAAATGTAGGTTTTATACCTTGGATGTTCACCATCTTGGTCCCTAGCAGCATAATACATTTTTCTGATCAAGACAGCCAAAAGGCCAAGTAAAATGGTAGTGGCTTAACCTACTCCTTGCAGAAATATTTGCACCCTAGATATGAAGGTGCCTGTGGTACCTACACTTAGTTTTGGCCCACCCTGAAATTCCCTCCTCTACAGGGAACTCAATTATCTAGAGGAGTCCATTGGAACTACCATTTCCACAGCTTATTCTTAATGTAAGAATGTGTAAAGAAATCAAGGAGTATGTTCTTACCCCTGACCCATAGGATATAGTAGGGTCAGTGGAGAGGTTAAGGTTCTTTACCAATTAGCCAGCAATGCTTTGCTTATGTGTCAGGATCAGTAATAAAGAAATACAACTTATATCGACTATAACCCTTTTCAGTGTATCAGATTTCTCGGGTGTTCCCATATACACTGTAGATGTAGGTGTATTTGTGTAATAAGCAAGTATGATTTCTAATTTCCATTAATCTAATTACTGCTGCCTGTTTGATGTTTAAGGGCGAAGAAAATAAAAAATAAAGCCATAATTAATGCTGGCCCCACCGAAAGACTCATTAAAGAACTGAAAGCTGAAAATAACAAGTTGCTCTCTAGGCTGGCAGGACTGGGAAATTCAGGGAAAAGAGTTGAACAAGAAACAAGTAAGTAAAAAAAAATCCCTTGCCTTAAATAATGCTTAGAAAGTTATGCTCAGTGGACTGGAGGTGTATCGCATGCACCAGGACATGCACAGGGGATGGCAGTTTCATTATGTTACTAGTTATGTTAAAGCAAGGCAAATTTTACAAGGTAAGGTGTCTTATTTATCAAAGCCCAGATGTAAAATTGTCCCAGGGTCTGTCAGGCAAACCCATCAGACATATAATGGATCATATATGATCGCAGTGCTGTCACACAAACATGATTGCAATTGTTGCACATACTGATACTATTTATTAAAGAGTCTTCCGTCCACATATGCTCCTTCTACTAACAGCTGCAATAGATACCTTGCATCCGTCCAGTCAGTTCTGATGAATCGCACACAAGTGCCATGTTCAGGGTGGCAGGAGCTCCAAGGTTCTCCTGGGTAAATATCCAGGGGGACCTTGGAGCTACTGCCACCCTGAACATGGCAGTAATTTCCAGGGTTTGACTACAGGCTGCATCAATATCTGCAGCAGGCAGGGCCGGATTTACATAACAGGTGCCCCTAGGCCTGCTGTCGTTTGTAGCCCCAGTCCCCTGCTTTTATTTGCTCAAATTTTCATCGGGACCAGAGCAATGGTGATTGGCACACAGCAAATTTGAAAAACTATCAAATCTCCTGCGCATTCCCCTGTGTTTCTGAACCGGTTTGGGTGTTGCTGGGCAGTCTGCCGTCCTAGGCCCAGGCCTTGGTTGTCTCTCCACAAATCCAGGCCTGGCAGCAGGTTTGGGTGCTGTTTGCTTCCTGTTAATAGATTGTACCATGTGGTGCATTTGCCTCTATGAGCATGGGCTGCTTTGCTGTTGAAGGGACTGTATATACCTTGTTTTATTAAAATATATATGTTGAAGGGGGTAAACTGTCAGGTTTACAGGTGATTCTGCAACATAATAGAGGGAACTGTGCAGATTGTAGGAGAGACTATGACCCTCTACTGAATTGTATACTGCCTGTTTGCAAATAAAAGGACAGAATGGCTCCTCAACATAGATGTTCCTTTGCCTTTATAGTCTAACTAAAAGTAATTGCTGATTGCTTGCTGTTAGCAACTGCGCTTGTGCAATGTAGACCCTATGCCCCATATATAGTAATAAAACTCATTATTACAGTGCTAGCAACTAAAACTACAATAGCTGATTCAGAAACACACATAACTGGGCAAGACGAGCATAGTGTCTATGTAGGTATTCATTCATCTTGGTCAAGATATACAATATCTAGTAGTAATAAGTCTAAGCAACTGGTAGGGAATAGTGATGTGTGGGATGGCCCGAAACACGCGGGTCCTGCAGGTCGGGCGGGAGCAAACCGCACTCTGTTTACAACCTTATTGTGCCAGCTTCTGCTTCCTGCAATCACTATTAATATATGTGCGCCTGTCCTACCCACTTTCGTAAGGTCAGAAGTGGGTGCAGGTTTATAAATAGAAGAGCTGGTGGGGTTTGGCTCAGGTGTGGGTGGGTACAGGGAATACCCGTGCATTTTAAACCCTTGCATAATGCAGTTACCATCACATTCAACTTATTCAGGTGGATGTTAGGTGAAACTCACACAATATGATCCAGTCACAATCCAGTAACATAAATCTCACTGAGGTGATGTTATTTTCAATATTAGTACTAGTAGTTCCCACCTCTTTCAGCATATCTGTCTTCAGGGTCCAAGATCCTTCAGTGGAATGGAAGTTTGAAACTCTGCTTTCTCAGTGTAAGATATGTTTTCTGTTTCAGAAGAGTTGCGCCGTCTCCTTGCAGAGAATGAGCTCCGTATCCAGACAATGCAGATTACATGGGAGCATCAATTAATGGAGGCACGAAAAGAATGGGAACAGCAATATGCTGCAATCACACAGGTGCCTACTCTATAACTACCTAATCAGAAAAAGCATAGGGAGGCCAGATTTCAGTTACACTAGGTACAGTGGATCAATGTTAAAATATATGACAAGATATATAGAATCACATATATACAGTAACATATCATTTCAGATATAGAGATGTACTAGTTTTAGAAGTTAGGGATTGTACAGAAACACTTGTATATAGACTCCTGCAGTTTCAGCAATACTCTCCATCACGATATAAACACATTGTCAGAAACAGTGAGAATTGGATTTACCCAGTATTTCCAATGAAAGTCTTTATAGAATATGGGTGCTTTGGAGCCAGACATGGGGCAGTGATTGAAGAAATAGACAACAATATCTGGTTTTGCGTACCCACCTTTACACTCTTAACACCCTTACAGCTATGGTGTACACTTTGTCTATTGTACAATACAAAAAAATACCATCTTTCTATACAGAACCATAAATCATAATCATTGTCCAGTGGAATTGGACAAAAGGAAACCCTGACAGTAGAAGCAGCAAATTAAAGAACATGGGTTGCTCTTACATGACTCTCATCAAGATATAGATTCAGATTTTACTCCACCAATTAACAACACTGCTTTAAGACAGTTGAAAATCTAATTGCTATTGAATGTATGTCTGGCTGGCTATTTTCTCTGCACTTCTGGTTCTGACTTCTAAAACAACTGATTAAAAATCCCAGAGGGAAACTCACTTTTCAATCACTCACTAAATGCACAAACAGGTAGATCAGTTAGGAAGTAAATGTAAACTAAAATAAAAAATACTCACAACCAGTTATATTATGTCCAAATCCATGGTTATATGGTTCTCTCATTTCTAGGAAAGACGAATGATGCAGTTGTACCCTTACCTACTAAACATCAATGAAGACCCACAGCTCTCTGGAGTTCTCAAACACTTTATTCAGGAAGGTACCACATATCTAAATGACTTTCAGGGAGCCAATGTTAAGGTCACACCATAGTACCATATTTTTCAGATATATATTTCTTGGTAATAAGTTCTGCTATTTGGACTGGAGTATATGCATTCAGCATTGGACAAGAGGCATATGTAGTATCTCACAAGGGTTGGGCTTGAGAGATTACAATGTTAGAAAACAAGTGGTTACTTTAATTATTTATTTATTTATTTATTTATTTATTTTCTTTAAATTGTAATTGTGGGGAAAATCCCATAGGAAGATGTAGGGGAATTTTTTCCAAGGATCTTATTACTTATGAATGATATGAATTATGTTGCTACCAACTGGAATGGAAAACTGCATGGGACATTATATATATATATATATATATATATATATATATATATATATATATATATATATATATATATATATAGTGACAAGCTGGCGGCTTGAACACGTAACTTTTAGGGGGGATTAGTCAATGGCGAGCAGGCAGCATAGGAGAAAGGAGCAGAAAGACAGGGACACACAGCTTCTTCAAGGAAAACAGAGGTTTATTTTCCAACTTTACACAAACACAGTATTGTCCACAGACACAGGGGTGACCATTTTATCATTCAAAACAAATAATAAAATAAAAACCTAGCCCATTGGGCACTACCTTCATACCTTGAAGCAGTCCCTGACTAGGCTGGGCCCCTTGTGGACTACCAGCAAACAAAACAATTGTTATGGCTCACCCCTGTACTCACAGTCTTGGAGTGAACCTTTTAGCCTCCTGGCTTTTCTTCAATGTCCCACACAGACAACAACTTGGCTCTTAGACACAGCCACGGGCTCCCTCTGCTTCTGGCAGGATCAGGCGGCACTCCCAGCTCCTCTGGAAGTTCCTAACACAGCCAGGTCTCCTACCTGCTGTGCCCTGTTGAGAGAGACTCTCCTATTCCAATTAACTTTAAATAGTCTTTCCACAGGACAGCTTTCCTGTGGAAGGTGAACTCCAATCTCTGGACTGGCTCTATGGAATGGAGTCCCTGGCTACTGAAATCTTTAAACAGAGCACTGATTCTCTGTTTAATAACTCCCTTCCTGGAGCCTCTCTCAGTACTTGGGGAGAAATTAAAGGCTAGAGTGACCTTTTTCCACCTTTTCCTAGTCACTCTACCACAATATATATATATATATATATATATATATATATATATATATATATATATATATATATATACACACACACACACACACATTAAGGGGGTTATTTACTAAAATCTGATTTTATCTCATATTTTAAATAAAAAAAACTTGGCCAAACTCCCATCTACAATTTTGCCTTATTTATTGATAAATAACTCAAATGAATCGGATTGGGACAGATGACTTGATTTTTTTGGGTTTTGCCTAAAAAACCCAGAATTCATCAAGCCCAGCGCAGTCCATGATATTTTCCAATTGGTATAGGGACATCTCCCATTGACTTATACATGACCTGGACAGGTCTGAGGTGGGGGTTTTTCAGATTCTGGCTTTTTGCAGCATCAGGGTATAATAAATCTTGTAAAAATTTAGTTTTTTTTTCACAAAAAATGTTTTTGCCCCAAAAAAGCCCAACCAGAAAAACTCAAGGTTTAGTAAATAACCCCCATAATGTGCAAAATCAGGCAGCACTTGAACCATTCATTGCTTCAAAAAAGTGCATTAAAATCCTGTGCATCCATCATAAATACAGAGACATATGATTGGCGTGAAAGGCAAGATTTTGGGTATGCAGTGTGTCCTTTCTCAAGCCCACAAGCCATCTCACAGTATAGACTTACTGCACAGAATTTTCAGTGATCTAACAGGAAATGACATCGCCCATCTTCAGGTATAATGCCATTATATACAAATCATGTAAAACACATTACAAATTCCTTTATATATTACACAATTTGAAAATGTTAATCTTCTTATTACTGCTGACATATCTTTCCTATTGTCCAAATTCACTGCAAATAATTTTTCTGTAGGAGAAAGAGGTTTGAATTTGTGTATCTACCCCACCTCTCTTTAATTACAGTTCTGTTTATATAAATATATATGGTCTGCTATATTTATATATGAGCCATAGTTCATTCTGCATAATATGATGCAATAGACATGATGAAACATTCACTGCTCTGCTATTTATTTTTTTAAACAAAATTGTCTTGGTGCTGTATAGAATATAAAGAAGATCAGCAACCATAAGATGTATGTTTTATATACACAGTATGTTTCTTATTTCAGGAGCCTCTGATGTTGGCCAGGCACCTTCAAATGTAATAACCGTGAGAGGATTAGGGTATGTTCTATAGCTACTTAACCCTTTGAACACTTGGTGACAATTATCCCTATAAGCTTTGCCCTTGTACACATACACATAAGTTCTCAGCACATACAAGATATAGTGGAACACACATATAATGATTAAATTAATTTTCTTCTTTACATTCCATCCCTGTGTAAAGCTGTTAAAGGGATTCTGTCATGATTTTTATGGTGTCGTTTTTAAATTACACTGTTACAAATAATTCACTCTACCGTGTAAAATGTCATTCCTAACCCAACAAGTGTATTTTTTTTAGTTGTAATACAGGCTATTGTTTCTCCTATTCAATGTAACTCAAGGAGTCAAAGTGGGACATGGATTTTTACTATTGGATCTACCAGGGAGCTGTTATCTGGTTACGTTCCCATTGTTTATGGGCTGCTGGAGGGGGGGTGATATCACTCCAACTTGCAGTGCAGCAGGAAAGAGTGAGTGCAAGTCAGATGACGGTTGGCAGCTGGGAAACTGGCAATATGTGTAGCCCTATGTCAGATTTCAAAATGAAATACAAAAAAAAAATCAGCTTGGTCCTTTGAAAAACAGATTTCAGTGCAGAATTCTGCTGGTGCAGCACTATTAACTATTGCATTTTGAAAAAAACATGTTTTCCCATGACAGTATCCCTGTAACATGTATCTATTTGGTATATAGAGGAGACAACTGCTGTTAATTCTTGCTTCACACACTTTTTAAAGGTGCCCAGTGAAGGGATGACCTGTAAGTACTATTCCATTAATGGTGCACTATACACCGCTGTGTGCCAGAAGGCCAATATTTGGACCGTTTTCAGAATAGTGTTCATTTAATAAAAATAATCTATAGTTTTATTAGTTATTGGAATAAACAGCAATTGAAAGACAGTATAATTGTACCTTTGATTCCACCAATTAAAACCATATTTTATTAGTTCCTATTACCTGAGACACACTTAAGTAAACAGACTCTGTTCATTCTGGGTATGAAGGAGTAAGGGTTAAAATCCATGATCAATTTTCCCCTTTTAATGAAAAAAAGGTAGAACACATTTTCAATGTGATTGGCTATTGCCCATGAACCGAACACCAATAAAAACCCTATCATGGATCCCAGCAGGAGGTCTGTATCACAAATCATCACACAAAAATTTGAAGACTAGATTAGCAGATTGATAATCTCTGTTTAGTGTTAGAGTTTATTTGAAGTTTCATTGGAATGACACCTGCAGGTGAGCTGGAATCAGGGCCGGATTTACATAGCATGCGCCCCTAGGCCCACTGCCATTCGTCGCCCGTGCCCCCCCCCTTTACTCATGCAAATTTTCATAATCGGGACTGGAGCAATGTGGATTGGGCACGGGAAATTTGCAAAATTATTGTATCTTCTGCGCATCTCCAGTGTTTTTGAACCAATGTGGGTGTGGTTGGGCAGCATGCTGCCCCCTAAAATCCCGCCGCCCTAGGCCTGGGCCTTGGTGGCCTTTCCACAAATCCGGTCCTGGCTGGAATTGCAGAGTACAACCCACTTAGCTATGGATTCTAATAGTGCAGATGATTGGCCACCCCCTCCGGCTCCTCACTTCAGGGCCGCGCAGGGGCCTCATTGCTAGTGCAGTGAGCGTTATTGCGCTTCGAATTACCAGAGGAGGCTTTTTGCTGGCAGCTCTGTGCCACCTGAGGCAAGGTTCTCACCTTGCCTCATGGCAGGAGCGGCCCTGGTTGCTGCTAGTGGAGCCACTTACCTGAGTCCTGCAGCCAGTCAGGTACCTGCGGCTTATTACCTGCAAAAAAAGAGGGTACCCTGTGCGGTTCTATATTTCTTATTTTATATTATCTATATGTTACTCCTTTAAACATTTTTACATTCATGTTTCTGTCCCCGCCCACTTCTGATGAGCACTTACTGTTTAATGGTGATCAGTGGGTTGAGGGTCAGGTAGCAGATATATCAGTTGCCTTGGCAGGTCCAAGTGGGTAAAAATGCAGGTTGTGGGTCCGTGTCGCAGGTAGTGGGTCCAGGTCAGGTCCCGGTTCAAAAATTGGTTCTGGGCCAGACTTGGGTACTAGTCAGAGGAATGACATAATGCATGCAATAGGACTGTTTTTTAACCATAATGTCCATTTGTTTTAGATCTCTACATTGTAAAATAATAAACCTGCATTATAAATCTCTATTATTGCATCCTTACAAGTCTCAATCATGATGTTTTTAGTACTGGATATTTTTGATAAAGTTCTGCCTTTTCTTTTAACAGCATTCTACCCAAACATGCCACTTTTATCAACACGGAGAGTAAAGTGTTCATAAAACCCCACGGAAAAGCAAAGGTTGTTGTTAACGGAGTACCCATTGTTCTCAACACCAAGCTTCAGCATCTGGTATGTAATGGGCATAAAATAGTGAAAAAGTGTCATTGTTTGGTGCTATTATATACAGTACAAAACCTCTTGCACTGTTTGACTGTGCTATTATGCATTATTTACAATCATTGCTCTGTACTACTGGCCTCTGGCCAGACTGGGCAAATATGCATAAAGTTCATTGCAAATTATTACATTAATAATAAACACCTGTCTGGCAGAATATGCCCAAATCAGGATTATTATGCAGCCACTGACAATTACTTGCAGTTTTGCCTGTTTTGCACAGAAAATATTGCAAAAGAAAAATATTTGATATACAATTGTGATTCATTATCTGGTAACCCATTATCAAGAAAGTTCTGAATTACGGAAAGGCTGTCTCCCATAGACTCAATTTTATTCAAATAATCCAAATTAATTTTTTTTCCTTTTCACTGTAATAAATGTTTTATGTATTTTTTTTAGTAGACTTAAGGTACGAAGATCCAAATTACGGAAATATCCCTTATTCGGAAAACAGGTCCCATACCTATACCTGAAGTCTTGCCAAAAATAATTCTGTGAGGCAAATGATTATACTGTTACGGGGCCTGCAATGAAAAGAGAGAATATAACTGGTACCTGAGCAAGATAAAAACTTTAAAATGTAAAAATGTAATCCCTTTGTTAAAATTCCAGCTCTGAAAGCTCATATATTTAGTAAATCAATGATTAATAAAGTTTATTTTAAAGTAAAACAAAATAAAATGCAGTTACAATTCCTGTTCACTGTAAAATGCAGAAACTAGTAGAAATTTGTGTAAATAACATTTTTTTATTGCTTAGGATCGTATTATCCTAGGGTCAAACAGTGCATACCTTTATACTGGATTTCCTGATGAACGTGGCCCTGAGGACCTCAGCAGATTTGATTATGATTTCTTTCAATCTGAACTGGCAGCAGCTGAAGGCTTCAGTGTAAACACATTAGGTAAGTTCAGTTCACATGTAGGTTCAGTATACTGCAGTTGTTAGGATATACAATGTATATTAAGAGACATGCTTATGCTGATTTACTACTTATTTTAAAAGAAATTAACATAATTTGACCAGTGGTGTAAACAGGGGCAATTTATGCCTTGTACCTATAGTGCATTGTTTTTCTGTTGGCAGTGGGATGGTTGGAAGATTCGTCGTCTTTGATTTTTTATGCGTGACTATGGGCAACAAATCTCCAGAAAATGCCTCTCTATCTCATTGGGCAATTTAGCGGCAAATTGGGAATACTGCCAGCGATTTCAATTATTGGCAATGGAGGGGCATTTTTTAGGAGATTTGTCGCCCGCAGCTGCTCATAAACAATCGCGGGAGACAAATATTCCCGTGTGCCACTGTGGGCTCCTTGAGTTAACTGTATAGCTGAATAAAGAAGTAAATCCATCATTTTGCTGAAACTGTAAATAGTACAATGTGTGTTATACACACAGGTATTGGACCTGTTATCCAGAATGCTCTGAACCTGAGGTTTTCCGGGTAAGGGATCTCTCTAGTTTGGATATCCATGCCTTAAACCTACTAAAAAATCATTTCAATATTAATAAACCCAACAGGATTGTTTCGCCTCCAATAAGGATCAATGATATCTAAATGATAGCTGGGATGAAGTGCAAGGTACTGTTTATCACTACAGAGAAAAAAAAAATTATTTGATTATAGTAGAGTCTATGGAGATGGCCTTCCTGTAATTTTGAGTTTTCTGGATAAGAAGTTTCCAGATAACCGATCCTATACTTGTACAGTATTGTAATGCAATTTTAAAATATTTACTATCTTTTAAAATTTAGCTTTTTTTTAATATATATTTTTTGTAAGGTCCTGTACATAATAAAGAGGGTAAACCTGATCCCAGTGTCCTCGCTGTGTTCCATGACTTCATAAAACTAATGCCACTGGTAGCAGAAGCAAATCAGATGAGTGAGGAGCTTTCTAAGGTAATATTTATCTTGGCATTCTGAGGAAAATCTCATTTGTGCTTAACGTGTGTTGAAGCCCATTTATTTATAGAAATGGGAACTATGATTCACAGACTGGTGTTGAATTCACATTAAGTTAGAAGACCATGACTGGATGTAAGTAGACAGGAATATCTGTACCTGTACAAAATATTCAGATTTCAATGTATAATAATGCTACTTAGTTGGCACCAGCCAACCAGCAAAAAACCAGAGGGGTATTACCTGTGATGTGGGAGGTTGGTACACCACAGAACACCTGTTCCAGCACCACCAGCAAGTAATTATACCTCTGCTCCCATGGATCCTCTTCTTCGTGAGCTTCAGGCCATGTGTTTGTTTTAAAAGTTATTATGTCTGTCCAAGTTCACCATTAGACTCCCCACCTGTCCCTCCTAGTAGTTGCCCTGAATGTGTGAGCAAAGTTTTTAAAGCCTTCAGAGAAAAGACAGAGGACAATATTTTACTTATATATTATGTTTTTTTATATTATTTATTGGAGCAGGATCTTAAATTTGAATTAAAGGTGAAAAATCTGGCATTGACTGATTCCAGGGGTTATGATCTGCAAAAAGAAATAATTGTGAAAGTAATCAAGCAAATTACTAACCAGGTACAACAACACTATTCATTTAAATATAGAGTATAGCTAAAGGTTTAAGACCCATATTCTTACTCTGGAATGATCCTTGATTTATTTTTTGTCTTTGTTAAGGTGTGGATCTGGTCAAAATCAAAGTTCATTAACAGAAAGTTCTTAATGGAGGAGCTGTATCAGCGTTACTTGGATGGAGACATCAGTTTGGACAGAGAAAGTGATCCCTTCTGGGATCCTGTTGAGGTTATTCATTTAGGATCCGCCCATATCTGGCTTCAGTCATTGGCTTATTGTATGACGTTGGAGGAACAGACAGAGCTTTTAAATTCTGAAGGTGCTGAAGAAGCCGTTCTTGTGATAAACATTACCCCTTGCTCTAATACTGAAAGGTACAGTACTATCTATTTTTTAATAAGTATTAACCTGTTTTTAAAAAGTTCATGTTTCTGATTCACTAGTAGTGTTACTACTATTTCATAGTAACGTGCACAAGGATTTGTCCTCATTTGTCCCCCTTAGACTAGTACTGTCTTTTTCAGAAAAGGCAGGGTGCAATAGCTTTCAGCTAACTCTACCTCCCCATAGAAAACAGCTGGATTTGACTTTCTCATTTACGTTCATTGCTGAAAACTCAACTGAAACGTTTGCCTTTATTTTAAAATAAGGTGGTTTTCCAAGATCTACTTCTTCTGTATTAAATGTTTAGTCATGCCATATGTCCAGATAAACTCATTGTGTGATTTTGAAACATTAAAGCTAAATGCATGAAATTTACATGAAATCAGAGCCTGGAAACATACATTTTAATTCTGAAACATTAAAAATTGCCAATGTATTTTATATATTGATTAAAAAATTTATGAAAGTGAGCTAAAATTCTTTTTTTGCTTACAGACCATTTGGAGAAGAAGATATTGTAATTGACCCTACGGAGTTACTTGGGAAAAAAATAGAATTCCAGATTCATATATTGCAGTGTCTTGGAGTACGATGGTTAAAAGAAGCCACAAATCGGGGAATTCAGATTGGGTAAGGTAATATATCTGCCTAAATCACTGTTTTGAAAAGTTGTTTGGTAGTCAAAGATGAATTGTTTGGAATAAAGATAAACTTTCTTTACTGCTTAGAATAATAGCAAATTGAATTTATGATCCACCCCACACAGTGATGTCACCATTTTGTGAGTGGTCATGTGGTGACATCACCGTGGTCAGATTAAAATTTGAATTTTACTGAATTTGCTGCCTGTGTGATTTTGCTGTGCGGCAATCTGGCATAAAACGTAATTAATTAAACACACTATTCTCTCATTATCGGATTCAGTTTTCATTAGGGTTCAAGTTTGATTCGGGATCCAGCCAAATCCTGCATTAAAGATTTTAGATTTGTCCCCAAATGCCACAAATAATGATTCAGTGCATCCTTAGTGCTAACCGCCTTCTAGAGCTGCATTAAGAGTTAATGTTATCATTATTTTAATTCTCATATGCCAACTCAGCACTGTACACTGACTAATCAGACAGTGCCCAAAGCACAGGGACTTTTCATGCCACAAGTAACAGAACATAAGATGGGTCTCAAGCCTCCAAGGGTCTCCAAGCCGGAGTCCAGAGATGTAGAGACTAAACCATTTTTTCCTTCTTATTTACCTATAAGAAAGAGTTGACACTTATGTACAAATATGGTTATTGTTTGCCCTTAGCACCTGAAACCCATTTTCTGCACTTGTGAATAAGTAAGTAAACACTTTATTGCAGTGGCGTAACTAGATATTACAGGGTCCCACAACATATTATTTTTCAGGCCCCAAAAATGTTAAGAGGTTGACTTATTTTACCAGCATTTATTCAAAATGTATTCATGGGGCCCATATACCACCTGGGCCCCCCTGCTTCCTCTGTAGTTACGCCCCTTCTTTATTGGTTGCTATGGCTCATGTTTGTACAAACTGTGTTAGTATAAATATTTTTTTTAATCCTCCTGAAGATATATAACTGTATTTGGCAAGAATAGTTATGCAGTCTGGTAGGATTATTGTGTGTTGGACTGAGGCCACACTGGGCTGAATCTTGGCTTGCTAAAAAACACAAAACCAGTCCCTATACTCGCATCAGCCTTCCTCTTTGCCTGCACCTGGAACAATTGCACACACAGCTTTTGCCAAAATGCAAATTGTTTTCGTGCTAAAATTCACTATTTACCTTCACCAAAACCAGTGTTGGACTGGTTGGAACCTTGGGGCCCCTGTATGCATGTGCAAAAGCTGACGTGCATGCTCAAACCGCGGGCACACCTCTCCCACATATTTTTGGTTTAGTTCTGGCCGACTGGGGAGCGAGTCTGGGCCTACGGGGGGCACCGATCGGGTTTTTTTCCAGTCCGAACCTAACCGGTACCATTGTGTTGGCCCAGGTGCAGAATCAGTCAGCAGATTTCGGCAGCAAAAAAAATTAGAAAGGCTAATGCCAATATAGGGTCCGTTTCTTGACCTGCGTTTTTTAGCAGGCCAAGATTCAGCCCCGTGGGATATCAGCCTACAACTAACAACACAGGACTCATTTATAAATGTGCAGTTTCCCATGGCAACCAGTCAGCAATTAGATAAATTGAGATAAAATTCAATTTAGCACCTATCATTGCAAATCAGCCCTCATATGTCTATATGTGTGTGCTACAGTGTTTAAATTAAAGGGATACTGTCATGGGGAAAAAAATTTTTTTCAAAATGAATCAGTTAATAGTGCCGCTCCAGCAGAATTCTGCACTGAAATCCATTTCTCAAAAGAGCAAACAGATTTTTTTATATTCAATTTTGAAATCTGACATGGGGCTAGACATTTTGTCAATTTCCCAGCTGCCCCTGGTCATGTGACTTGTGCCTGCACTTTAGGAGAGAAATGCTTTCTGGCAGGCTGCTGTTTTTCCTTCTCAATGTAATTGAATGTGTCTCAGTGGGACATGGGTTTTTACTATTGAGTGCTGTTCTTAGATCTACCAGGCAGCTGTTATCTTGTGTTAGGGAGCTGTTATCTGGTTACCTTCCCATTGTTCTTTTGTTTGGCTGCTGGGGGGAAAAAGGGAGGGGGTGATATCACTCTAACTTGCAGTACAGCAGTATAGAGTGATTGAAGTTTATCAGAGCACAAGTCACATGACTTGGGGCAGCTGGGAAATTGACAATATGTCTAGCCCCATGTCAGATTTCAAAATTGAATAAAAAAAAAATCTGTTTGCTCTTTTGAGAAATGGATTTCAGTGCAGAATTCTGCTGGAGCAGCACTATTAACTGATTCATTTTGAAAAAAAATGTTTTTTCCCATGACAGTATCCCTTTAAGGTTATTATAGTACATGCTTTAAAATACATGATATCTTAATTTACTTGGCATTTTTAAATTTACACAGTGTTGTATCTTTATTGTTCATCCTTATTGCACAAATCTGACAACAATTACAATCTGTTTTACATTAATTTTTCTTCCATCTTTGTTTAGGTATCGTTTTTATGACGTTTGTCAGTGCTTTTACACAAAACCAGCATGGAAAAATGTCAACCCTGTCATTGACCACAAGCTCCACTTTGTTGCTTTAAATGTATCTAATGTACTTCTGAGCTATTTACAAAAGCATGCCTTGGTTGTAGATTTGTGGGGCCTTCAAGGTACTGAGTTTTGTGTAATTGTTTTGTATTGATGTTCAACAGCCTTATTTTGGATATTGGATTGTTGTCTGTTTTTTGTGTCCAGAATTCTCTATGATTTGGGTGTTGGTCATATTGCCTCTTCTCTGTGTGGTGCTGCTAGAATTAGCCTTCATGATAATTTCTGTTATTTTACAAAAAAAATAAATTGCCTGCACAATGTTTAGAGGGCCATTAAAGTATACCAAACTGATCACATGCAGTACAGTGGCTTCAGACCACAAACCAATTATCTTATTTTAGGGAATAACACCGTCCAGATCAGGTTGAAAATATGTTTCAGACTGTGAGTGATGTCATTGACTAATATTACTGAGAAAGGGCCCCAAAATGTATTCAAATTAATTTTTATTAAAATTAGATTTTTTCATTTGATATTGTTTTTAGAAAAAATCTTGAAAAAAATTGTTTACATTATATAATAATCAGTATCAGCTTTAAGTAACTGAGTATGTACAGTTGAGTACACAATTTGGGAATGATTTTCTATTTTAAAGGAAAATTTTCCTTTAATATGAACTTTGTTTGTTATAGATCAGCCTTTTCTAAGCAACTTTTAATTTTTTTATTGGTTATTTCATAAAGTTTTTGACTTATTAGCTTTCTTATTCTCCCTGTTTCGAGCTTATGATTTAATAAGGTATCTTATGAGGAGTGAGCACTTTTAGATTTGTATAACGCATTTTGCTTGGAACTATGGGCAAAAATCTTCCTGTGATCTGACCTAAAAAAACCTTTTACTACTCTTGTGCTCATTGGCAACTGCTAAAAAAAATGGGGGGAATATAATTTTATATTGCTGCAGAACTTTTTTTTTTTTTTTTTTTAAACTTGGTTAAAAAATGGATGGTTCGCCTCACTTTTAGTATGTTAAAGAATGGCTAATTCGAAGCAACTTTTCAATTGGCCTTCATTTTTTTTTTTATAGTTTTTTCCTTCTTCTTCTGACTCTTTCCATTGACCCCGTCTAAAAAACAAATGCTCTGTAAGGCTGCAAATCTTTTGTTGTTGCTACTTTTTATTACTCATCTTTCTATTCAGGCCCTTCGCCTATTTATATTTCAGTCTCTCATTCAAATCAGTGCAGTCCAGATAGATGAAATTGAAAACTTGAGAGCTGCTGAATAAAAATCTAAATAACTCAAAAACCACAAATAATAGAAATTGAAAACCAATTGCAAATTGTCATACTAAAAGTTAACTCAAACAACCTTTTTAAGAAAAGTTTTAAACAAAATAATGCAGGTACATGCATGGTTGCAAGCACCTACACATACATACACAAATTTCATGCCATTTTACCATCCTGCACTTTTTTATGTCAACATTAATGATGTTGCATGAGCCACTTAAATTTCTTGCAAATTTTTTAACAACCCGAATAAAAACACAACCTACGTGTGGTTCTTGATATCAGCAGTGGTACTAAGTCTATTTATTGGCTGAGCTATTCTCCCAGGAATTTAGAAATGCTGAAGTTTGTGAATTGATATTTAAATTGTACAGTAAATAACCATAACCAGTACCCAAATTAAAGGACAACAGCTGAAATAGAAAATGGCAAAATAATGGGGAAGAAGTAGGGAAGGGAATATTGCACAAAGGCACAGTCATGCAAAGTACAGCACATGTAACGGACAAACCTATGCCCTGAAGCAAACACTCATCAGCACATTTTCCATAGATTGAATGGTCAAATGCTCAGTGTTTCATTAGTGTTATTTACTTTTGTTGTTTCCCAGTGGCTTGTAGTCGAATCTGTCTATAAAGACAAATGAATGAGACCACATTGACAGATTTAGAATAGTTTGAGCAGGTAGGTGATTTTTTTTCTATGGAGGAAGAGAGTGGCCTTCATTTTTTGTATCCGTTTATGCGGATCCTACTAATGAGATGCCCATTGTATAATGTTTGTGATGTGCTTATTTAATGTGTTTTCTACCACGGCATGGTAGCTTAGGCCCATCTGGATTGTTTCATTGCACCAGTAGAACAATATAGCTTTACTGAAAAATAAAAGTGAAAAGATATTCAAATCAAATTTATTTCTAGTAAGTGTTAAATAGAAGGCATATTCTATACAGTAAGTATTGCAGTATGGCGTGCCTTCATTTATAGGCTCATCTACAGCTGCTGTATTGCATGGTGGGTATTGGTACTGGTTACTTTATTGCTATTACTTTCACACTGTTTTAACACCCTGTTAGCAGTCATTTGCAAAGCCAAATATAAGTATCAAGCTCATCATAAAACAAATGTTGCTTTTAATAATTGTACCTTGTATTTTTTTGAAAGAGGGATGTTCTGAACTGGATTGGACTTTACCAGGCACTACATGCACAAGTGATAATCACATTTTGATTGATGACATGAAAACCTTAATTTCACCTTCATCTCTAGTTGTGAGTAAATACAAGAAAACATTCTAGCAATATTCTGCAATTAATATTCAGCCATAAAAGTTTCAAGCTATGTTTACTATTCATCACTTGTTCTGTGCCTCTGCACACTGGGAAAATACTATGCCCAAGTTTCCCCAGGCCATTAGCGATTGGCTGATCGCCATGTCATTCACTTCAGTGTCCTGTCCAGATTTCCTAATTTGGAAATCCAGACAGGAACTTTTCACCCGGGCAGCCCTTCCAAAAAGGTGCTGTCTTGGTGAAATCCGGACAGGTGGCAACCCTACCCCCAAGGTCTCACCCACCCCAACTCATATGAAAAAGTCCACATAGATACGAGTATTAACACAATAAAAAAATTTTTGGCCAAAGGATTATTAAACCCGCCACCACGTCAAGGTACACTCTTTAAGCAGGTACCTAATCTAACCCAAATTGTAATTCGTTTTAGACTTTTCATTTCTAATGTACAAATAAGAGCCCTTTGGTTTAATCCCTTCGCAAAAAAATAACCACTGGTGGTTTTTGTGCCCTAAACAAGTAAAAAAAAAAACATTGCTTTCCAGGGCCCCTTACACAAGTTAAAATTAACCACTGGTGCCCAATGTCTCCTATACAAGCTGTCCTCTGTGACAGCACCTTTTTCAGTGCCTGCTTTTCGGCTACTTCAGTGCCTGCTCAAGGTGGGCTCAGATAATCCAGTAAATGCAGCACAGCCGAGGCCCCCTTAAATTTGCTGGGCCGGAGATGATGGTCAAGGGGGATGGTGGCCCTCATTGTGTCTAAAGGCCCCCATACACGGGCTGATAAAAGCTGCCAACAGGTATTTTTTGCCCTGCTGATAAGGCAGGGTAAAAAATCCCGTCGGATTGTGGACGCAATGTTTGTTGATGCAGTCCCGCGATCCGACCACCTGTATAGCCTTCATTCTGATGCGATCGTTGGGCCCACAATCGGATCAGCCCGATATCGCCCACATCAATGTGGGTATATCAGGGAGAGATCCGCTCGTTTGGTGACACCGTCAAACGAGCGGATCTCCCTGTGTGTGCCATACTCTACCTGCTCTATGCGCCCTGTGTGTGCCATAATCTGTCTACCTTATGCTCCCTGTGTGTGCCGTACTCTGCCTTTCCTATGCTCCCTGTGTGTGTGTCATACTCTGCCTTCCCTATGCTCCTTGTGTGTGTGTGTCATACTCTGCCTGCCCTATGCTCCCTGTGTGTATCATACTCTGGCTTCCCTATGCTCCCTGTGTGTGTGCGCCATACTCTGTCTGCCCTATGCTCCCCGTGTGTGCCACACTCTGCCTGCCCTTTGTTCTCTGTGTGCAATATTCTGCCTTCCCTATGCTCCCCGTGTGTGCCATAATCTGTCTTCTCTATGCTCCCTGTGTGAGCCATACTCTGCCTACCCTATGCTCCCCGGGGTTTGTTTGGTGACACAGCCAAATGAGCGGATCTCCCTGTGTATGGCCACCGTGTCTCTTCTGCTGAACTCAAGTATGCCTATTGAAGCTGGAAACCCAAGAGCTTCTCTCACCAGTCATTCATTCAGGGTTCTCACAGCAGGTTGTCAATTGGCACAGTAGACACACCAAAAGAATTATATGCTAATGCAATTTTAAAGTCACGTGCCGGAAGTGATGTAATCCTCACGTTGAAAATACTTAACTTGCACCTGATTTGTGAATTTACACATGAGCCATTGCATTTCATTTGATGCATATGGCACAACTGCAGTAAGTATAAAACATGCTGCATTGTAGAAAGCATTGAGGTTTTACGTTTTAGGGTAAGGTCACACTGAGCGTTTCGGTGAGATTTAGTTGCCTGGCGACTAATCGCCTCGTCTTTGTGGCGACGAATCTCCCGAACGCCTTCCCTCACTCTTGTGCTGGCTAAAATGAAAAATAAAATTGCCGGCGCTAAGCACACGCGGCGATTCGTTTTCCGAAGTCGCCCGAAGTTCCCCAGGCGACTAAATCTCCCCGAAACGCTCAGTGTGACCTTACCTGTAGAGGATTTTTTTTAAATAATAATGACAATTGCCTAGAGCAAATGTGAGGTGCTCTGCTTTCTCTCCATTAAGAACTTAGGTATTATTAAATATGTAAAACAGGTCTTTATCTCTGTATTATCTTTGTGCCTCCAAATCTGTTATTCTCTTGCAGGATTCAAATAATCATATTTCAGAACTTTACTTTAAGATGATGAAATTAGAGCAAGAAACGCAGCTTCTGCGGGACATAAACCGAGCTTTGAGGGAAGAGAATATTTTCCTGAAGGAGTCACTGAAAAAATCTGGAGATAAACCCACAAGTAAGTCATTATCTACAGTTATATGGATGAAATATATACAACAAAGGGATAGTTATTTGTCCAGAATAAGTTGACATTTATAGAAAAGAGCTGTAGCGGAGGATTATAGGTTTGATCATGAGCTAATTGACAACATAGCAGCTGATGTAGAGCAGGGCTGTCCACAGGCGGCTCGTGCCCCCCCTTAAAGGGCCCCCTCATGAAAGTCTGCCTGCTGTGACTGCTTACCATGTATCAATATTGAGATTAACTGATCCCTGCATTGTGTACACCTCAAATTCAAACTATAAAATCCTGCACTGTTCACACCCCTAAAACCCTGTTCTGTTCACACCTAAGACCCAGACTGAAAGTGCCCACATTGTTCACCTGTTCACACATACAAATTCTGATAGGGCACCAGCATTGTGTAACTGTGTGTAGTACATCTAAGAGTGGTCAGTTTCCCTGTCTCCTGCTCTGTTCTGCCTTCCCTATGCTCCCTATGTGTGCCATACTCTGCCCTATGCTTCCTGGGTGTGCCATGCTCTGCCTGTGTGAGCCATACTCTGCCTTCCCTATGCTCCCTGTGTGTGTCATACTCTGCCTGCCCTATGCTTCCTGTGTGTGCCATACTCTGCCTGCCCTATGCTCCCAGTGTGTCCCATTCTCTGCCTTCCCTATGCTCCCAGTGTGTGCCATACTCTGCCTGCCCTATGCTCCCTGTGTGTGTCAAACTCTGCCTGCCCTATGCTCCCTGTGTGTGCCATACTCTGCCTTCCCTATGCTCCCTGTGTGTGTCATACTCTGCCTGCCCTATGCTCCCTGTGTGTGTCATACTCTGCCTTCCCTATGCTCCCAGTGTGTCCCATACTCTGCCTTCTCTATGCTCCCAGTGTGTCCCATACTCTGCCTGCCCTATGCTCCCTGTGTGTGCCATACTATGCCTTCCCTATGCTCCCTGTGTGTCATACTCTGCCTTCCCTATGCTCCCTGTGTGTGCCATACTCTGTCTGCCCTATGTTCCCTGTGTGCAATACTCTGACTTCCCTTTGCTCCCTGTGTGTGCCATAATCTGCCTGCCCTATGCTCCTGGGTGTGCCCTACTCTGCCTGTGGAACAAAAGGCTGGTACTTATTCTGGGGGTTTGTTAGAATTTGAAAATTGTTATTAGGGGCCTCTTAGGTGTTTAATCGTGTGCTGGGTGATGCTGTGTTATCCACAGGGGAGGATGAGGTATATGGATTGATGGGTATGTCTTAATATGACAACTTGTGATAAGTGATATCACTGCAGTGAACACCTTTTGGTTTTTTGGTGTGCTATCATCATTAATGTGGACGTGGTCTTGTGGTAAAATGGGTGTGGTTTAAAAACCCGAGAGTGGTCAACATTGGCTTCCATTATCGGACCTCCACTATGTAGACCACATAAATTCCGGCCCTTGGTATCACAGAAGTTGGACAGCACTGATTTTTCTTGACATTTTAAGATAATTTACAATTGGATTTCTATTTTAAACACTTGTGGCTTTTAGTTATTTTCTTCAGCTCTCCAGTTTGCAAGTTAAACAATGTGGTTGCTAGGGTCCAAATTTCTCTAGCAACCATGCATTGTTTTAAATCAGAGACTGGTATATGAATAGCAAAGGTTCTGAATAGAGAGGTGGGTTATAAAAAAGTAGCAATAATAAAAATGTGTAGCCTTACAGAGGATTTGATTTTTAGATGGGGTCAGTGACCCCCATTTGAAAGTTGGAAAGAGAGAAAAAAAGGTAAAAAAATCAAAAACGATTAAAAAAATGATCCTGCCAATGCTATAGCTGACTTTCAGCTGAGCTAAAATCCTGGCCTGAGTAGTCTAAAAACATCTCAGAAAGTAGAAAATGTACTAGTGTACATTTTCTGGAGTTTATATCCCCTTTAAACACAACTCGATTCCATTATGAAAAGGTAATTTAATTATCCATAAAGTTTTGTTTTGTTTTAGATATTGACAAACCTGAAATGGTACCCTGCCAAGGATGCTCTGCTAAAAGTATAACGTGCCCATTTGCCTCACAAGAACTTGGAAGACTCTCTGGCATAAGGCCCAGTTACGATGCCGACTTTGCAAAAGCTCTGAAGGTTTTCTATCAAAGCATGAGCACTATCAGAGCACATTTCCTGCGTCTGAAACACTACAAACCTCCAGTAAGTGAGCTCCATATTTCTAAATAGTAAGGACTAAATAGTCGCTGCCTTAGGTGGGAAGGCGACCCAGGGTCCCAATGTAATCCATTGTTTCAATGATCAAACTACTTCAGAAAAGGTGATGGGATGGTATGAAGAAAATGTTCCCGCAATTTTAGGAATGTTCACTTATGAGACAACCCACTTTTAAATTAACACACACTAGGGGGAATTCAGGGAAGTGTCATTAACACAGATTTGGAGTTAAACCGCTGTATCATGAAACCACCATCATCAACACAGGACAGCATTGTGTCCACCCAGTGGCTCCAGAATTTCATGAATGTTTCCCCCACAACATGACATAGTAACCCCAGTATTTTATGACACAGTCAACCTAGCAGTACATGACACATTGACCCCAGTATTTTATGATGCAATAGATCCAGTGGGCCAAGCATTTCAAGCCACATGAGCCCCTTTTTAGGACAGTTGTCCCAACATATATGCATTGGAGCTGGATTTGGAACAGTGGCCCCAGCATTTGGCATTGAAATGTTACTTACAAGTTGCCTCTATTCAAGGCTGAACTGTGATCAGACATTGTGGGAATTGGAGTTTTGACTGAAAAGGTGTTTACCCCTTTTACATAGTTTCTGGGGTACATATCACTAATTTTCTTAGTTTTCTCTTTTAATGGGGGTCAAGATTGGATCTGCTTCTTACTATTTCAGCAGGGCAGAAATAGTAAGGAGCACATTCAATCTAGTCCCCCATTAAAAGAGAAAACAAAAATAACATGCATTTTACTAATATTCATTTATAACTGTATGAAACTCATTCAGATGACATGCCTATAAATCCAGGTCTACACATCATAAGGTCGATTTTTTACTAGAATTACCAGCACCCACGTACAAAATTTCAAATTCTGTAGGATGAATGGCTAGTACCAGCATTTTAGGTCAGAAGGAAGAGAAGGCTTTTACATTTGTACACACCTATGCACAGGATAAGATGTGTACCTGGAGGTACTGAGAAGCAGCCCTGCATTTATATGTACAATAGGGAGTTTACAAGTGTACAAGACAGGTTATATTTTAGACCAATTCGATGCAGCTCTCCAACCACACCGACCTATGAGTAGTTGAAAGTGGACCTGTCCATCATTAACCTCAGATACCAGGTCTAAGAGGCAAAACATTTGTTAAGCGGGTGGTTCACCTTTAAGTTAACTTTTAGTATGTTATGGAATGGCCAATTCTTCGCAATTTTTCAATTGGTCTTCATTATTTTTTTTTTTTATAGTTTTTGAATTATTTGCCTTCTTCTTTTGACCATTTCCAGATTTCAAAAGGGGTTCACTGACCCCTTCTAAAAACAAATGCTCTGTAAGTCTACAAATGTCTAGTTATTGCATCTTTCTATTTACACCCTCTCTTGTTCATATTTCAGTCTCCAATTCATATCAAAGCACAGTTGCTAGGGTAATTTGGGCTGTAGCAACCGAATTGCTGAAATTGCAAATTGGAGAACCGATGAATAACAAACTAAATAACTGAAAAAAACAGAAATCATAAAACATGAAAACCAATTGCAATCTGTATCAAAAAATCACTCTCTACATCATACTAAAAGTGATCTCAAAGGTGAACAACTACTTTAAGCACCACTATCCTTAAAGTTGCAGTAAGCTTAAAACTGGTACATGTGATTTGCTGGGAACAAACTTCTGGTAATAATTGAATTTCACTTATTCTAGAATCACATTAGACATTAACTCATCGCTTCATAGGGAAGATGTATCTGGCAGCGATTTGAATTACTGTAGCACTGTAGCCTTGCATGCTGTTAGTTTGCTGGTGTTTTTGCCTAATTTTTTTTTTTTTTTTTTAAATATTTCTAGGAGGAAGAAAACATCAATATGCTTCGACTTTTCACAGAGAAACAGTCACAAATGTTTAAGGACTTCTGGCAACAACTTGAGAGCTGCATTTGTAAGCTGAAAAATGATGTAGCAGCAATTGTAAAGAAAAAGCGAGAGACCCTGGCTTACAGTAAAAGATAAGTAGGAAATATATTCATCTCCCTGGTAAAGAGGCTGCAGCATTAGGTTTCTAAAGATTGTCTCTCTCTAAAATGCCAGGAAAGGACCAGCTTGGACAGGAGGAGCCCAAACATCAGCATTGTACCATTTCTTCATGTAACTGGAAAAGTTTGTCTTTTTGCCTTGTATATTTCTGTCCCCTAGGATAGAATGCTTGTGCTTGCTTGCATACAGCCATCTCTCATCATTTGTGCAAATGGTCACGCAAGGATAGCAGTTAAACTAGGAACAATTTATAGTGGGAGCCTCATGGAAAATTTTTTCATAACTATCTTATGAAATGAAACCTGGTAAATATTAAAAATTCTGTATCCGTTCAGAAATAAAGTTATTATTCAGGATTTTGCTCTCATGAATCTCTCTACATGCCCAAGTTGAAGTCAGATTTTGAATGACTGTATATTGGAGTTTGCTCCCTTTACCCAATGTAATAGTGCTAACTTTATGCTTTAGAGCAGTGATCCACAAACCGTAGCACCATGGTGCTCACCAACCTCTCAAAGTGGCCTCGAACCAGGTGCTTATTTTTGGATTCCTTGTTTGGAGGCAAGTTTTGGTTGCATAAAAACCCAAGGGTACTAGCTTGCCACATTGGGGCAACTAAATAGCCAATGACAACCCTTATTTGGCATCCACAGGGATTGTTTCATGCTTATTTTGCTCCCCAACTATCTTTATAATTGAATGTTGTTCATAGGTAAAAACAAAGTTAGTCACCCCCCCCCCCACTCTTTAGAGTGACATTTTCTCAGCCAGGTCCTGCAGCAATAAAAGGAAGGCTGCAGGGCCTACACCCAAGTTATTTACCTACAGTTAGGTCCATTAATTTTTGGCCAGAGAAAACTTTTTTCTAATTTTGGTTCTGTACATTACCACAATAAATTTTAGATGAAACAACTCAGATGCAGTTGAACTGCAGACATTCAACTTTAATTCAGTGGGTTGAACAAAAAGATTGCACAAAAATGTGAGGAACTAAAGACTTTTTTAACACAATCACTTCATTTCAGGGGCTCAAAAGCAATTGGACAATTGACTCAAAGCCTATTTCATGGGCAGGTGTGGGCAATTCCTTCGTTATGCCATTTTCAATTAGCAGATAAAAGTCCTGGAGTTTATTTGAAAGGGGGGGTGGTGCTTGTATGTGGAAGATTTTGCTGTGAACAGACAATATGCGGTGAAACAAGCCATCCTTAAAGGAGAAGGAAAGGTTAACACTAAGTAAGCCTTATCAGAAAGGTCCACCTAAATATACCAGTAAACCCCCAAAGTAATGTTGCTCTGAGTCCCCTGTCAAAGGAAACAGCACATTTCTTTCCTTCTATTGTGTACTCATGGGCTTCTGTATCAGACTTCCTGCCTTCAGCTTAAACCTCATTGCCCTGGGCAAGAGCATGCTCAGTTTGCTCCTCTCCCCCCCCCTCCCGTCTCTACTGTAATCTGAGCCCAGAGCAGAGAGAGACTCAGGCAGGAAGTGATGTCACACCACATTAATACTGCAGCTCCTATCCTAAACAAACAGAGAGTTTCTAGAGCTTTTTACTCAGGTATGGTAAAACATTCTACAGAATAAATATAGCATTCTAGCTTGCACTATTGCAGCTAATCTATTGGCAATAAAATGCCTCCATAGCTTTCCTTCTCCTTTAAGCTGCAAAAACAACATTAGGAGTGGCAAAATCTTCAGTTTGGTACATCCTGAGAAAGAAAGAAAGCAAGCACTGGTGAACTCAGCAACGCAAAAAGACCTGGATGTCCACGGAAGACAACAGTGGTGAATGATCGCAGAATCATTTTCATGATGAAGAGAAACCGCTACACAAAAGCCAGACAAGTGAACAACATTCTCCAGGAGGTAGGCATATCGATATCCAGGGCTGGAACTAGGGGTAGGCACGTGCCTAGGGGGCGCCAGGCATGTACGTTGCACTGCTGCCTACCCACTGTCCGGTCTGCAAAATCTGGTAAATTTCGGTGGTTTGTGCACCTGTACAAGCGAACCAGTGGTGAAGAGGCGATCCTACTGGTCAGCGTGCTTACTTTACGTACATGTGCACGCTTGTGTATGCGCGGCTGCAAGGGGGGGGGCGATGGTGCTGGCCGAGTTGCCTGGGGCACCCAGCCGGCTAGGCCTGGCCCTGTCGATATCCAAGTCTACCATAAAGAGAAGACTGCATGAAAGTAAATACAGAGGGTGCACTGCAAGGTGCAAGCCACTCATAAGCATCAGGAATAGAAAGGCTAAAAAAAAAGAAAGTAAGATGGTAAGAAAAAAAGTATGGAGAAGGTGTGGTATGCTTTGGATAATGAGCTGTTACACATCATCTGTAAAACGGCAGAGGCAGTGTGATGGCTTGGGCATACATAGCTGCCAGTGGCACTGGGACACTAGTGTTTATCCATGATGTGACACAGGAGAGAAGCAGCCAAATGAATTCTGAGGTGTTCAGAGACACTGTCTGCAAAGATCTCATCGTACGATTTGAGGATTCGTACGAATTTCGGCTGTGGGTAATATCTCTGCATGTATTGCCGATCGTACGATTTTCAGAGGGTAACTGTCACCAGCTTTGGTCGGACACAACTTTCGTACAATTGCTGTCAGGGGCAGAACATCGGCTGATCTGTTCTTTTACTACTTTATTTGATCGGAATGGTAAGACTTTGATCTGAATGGTTAGTGGCAGGTCGGGAGATGGGGAAGCCCAATCGTACGTTGATTCGTACGATCGGATCTTTGCGTCTGTGGCCAGCTTAAGTGAAATTTTCAGTTGGGACAGATAATTCTCTACCCACCAATGTCACAGGATTATCGGTCAAAACGCCCTTCAGTTTGCCATACAAGCTCAGATGGTCGAGTACAGTCAAAATTAGCCCAACTGCTTGTCAAGATCTTGGCATGTTTCTCTTCAGAAAGCACTAGCTGTGTTCCCAGAACTCAGCATACCCTTTTATTGTGAAAGATTTGCACATGGAAAGCCATCTCCTGTAGAATGCTGGGAACAGCAACAGAAAATACTGTAGCACAAATATAAGATTAATGCAGCAGGAGATTATACACGGTCACCTCAAAGCTACATAATATACTTACTGAAGTTAAACCTGTTTTTTCTTTGGCCAGGAGCATTTTTGATAATTCAATTCAAATGTGTGAATGTGTCAAATCAATCTACGCATGACTTGTCGGCTATACACATATATATATATGAGAAAGACAAAGATTTTATTATTTTTTTTAATAAAAAGTAAAATACTGAAATGTATTTTTATTTACCATTCCTGAAAACCTTAGTTACATTTTTATAAACGTATGAAGTATTAATACAAAACAGACAAAACTGTCAGGGAAGAAATTTTTGCTCCAGGCGGAGTGTTATTTTAAATTTCTGATAGTTTAAGAAAATTTACAATAATTTATATAAATTATTCTCTCCCAGATCAGTTTTTTTTCAAGATTAGTCATTTTTAACTTTACAAACCTCTGTGCACGTTTAAAAGAAGTACCCCAACCCTTTCCCTCAAAACAATCATCTCATCTTTCGCCGCGTGACAGGTTTTGCTATTATTCGCCTCCTTGTCCGCCTAACGGAAATTTTTTCTGCTCCTTTTGCTTCTGTGGAGTCAGTCTTTGTATTGGTTTCACTCACTGCAGGACTTTCTGGAGGAGAAATCAACTTTATTTCCACGGGAGGTGTGGACCAGGATGGCTTTTTCAGTACCCTGCGAAATCAATAAATCATTACGTTTCATAATTGATTGTGACAAAATAAACTGTTTTCAATTGTCACAGTGAGGTGACAATTCAGGTAATTTCTATTTTTAAACACAACATAAAGGTGCAACTTTGGTTGCTGTTGGCTGCTAGAAATGGAGGAAACGTTGCAGCAGTTTGCATTTATTATCTTATTTGAAAGCCAAAATGTTATTGGTTGCTTTGGTTACTAGAGAAAGAACAAAGATTGGGTCTGTTTATAGGTTACTCAGTGTTGTTTAAATGATCAACAATCCTGCCTTAAACTTTAGAAAATGTATATTGGGAAACCTTATAAAGAAGAATAGAGCATACCTGGTAACAGCCTTAGCTTTGTGTTTTGGAGGTCTGCCTCTCGGTTTTGAGGCCGGAACTTCAGGGACTTCTGTCTCCGCTATTTCACATGATTCTTGAAATTGCAATTGCTGTAAGAAATAAAAAATTACTCTAACCAAATTTATTCAAACACAAAATTAAAAAGAGTATAAGAGTTACAATGAGGCAATTGGAAAATCGACAATAGTGTTAAACAGTTTGGCCACCCCCAGTCAAATGGCTCATTAGGTTAATTTTTGAAGCAAAAGAAAATTACCCTCTGCAAGGAGCCTAAAATGAAACAGAACTACAAATTGTAATGTACAATTACTATTTATATGAGATAAAATGTGTGTGCAAGTGTCAGCACATTTCCAGTTATTCCAGAACGGTTAGGTGTCAGTGCTTACACTGGTACAAGTCTGGCTGAATTTCTACACTATTTTCAATATGTGTTGGATGAATAATTGTGATCAATATTGTTGCACCGTAGCCATCAGTCGGTATGTTGCAATACTGCCTGTCCACTGAACAGATCTTGTCAATGGAAAGATTAAGGGCAGGACTTGATGATGCGTTTTGACCCAACACTTCGCAATGCTACTAAATGCATGCGACGTGTCGGATGGTTTACTGAAAACGGAAGTGAAGGAGAAATTGCATGTTACAACTACATTGATCCGCTGCGATTTAATCCGACAGAATCACGATTCCTAAGATTGAGAGGGAACCAGGATTTCTCTACCCCCTATTGGCCTGTCATTCAAGCCCTCAGGCATCATGTTCTGCAGTGAAGTGAGAGATGGAAAGAAGTCCCTCTGCTTTCCATGGCAGACTGTGCATATATTGGGAAGAAGAGGGGCTTCATTTTGAGAGTAAAGGTGGCCATACACAGACAGATGAAAGCTGCAGATATTGGTCCTTTAGACCAATTCGGCAGCTATCTGCCCGTGTGTGGGGGCTTCCAATGGGTCCCCCTGGCCGATATCGGCCCAAAAATCTACCAGATATCAATCGGGCAGGTTTAATTTTTTTCCTGTGATCGAGGGCTGCATCGGCTAGTTGATGCGGTCCTACGACCCGGCCGACGCCTGTTCTTTTTGTTGTAATCCGATTGTTTGGCCCTAGGGTTTGGATTAAACTGATATCACTTTGCCATTAGAGGGCATGTCGGGGAAACATCTGCTCGTTGCCAAACGAGCGTATCTTAAAGTGTATGGCCACCTTTAGAAAATGAATGGATTCTACCAACTACCTACAAACCCTGTAAGCTAATGTACCACAGCCAATGAAGCAACTAAAGTTGGAGAGGATGGATATGACAAGCCAATGATCCAAATCATAACACAAAATAAACAATGCTGGTTAATAATTGTCACAGGGGCCAAACACTAAAATCTGTTGATCTCAAATATTCGGAGCAATCAAGATATCCGACTATGAACACATCCAAAGTGCTTTTCTAAAAGAGATTTCTAAAGCAATATAAGGCAGACTGGCCGACTGTATAATATACTGTAAATATTACTAGATCATACAATGTCTAGTGCCTTTCACATAAAATAGACAATCTGTTAAAATCCTTTACCCTTAAATTACACCACTTTTAACACCTTTTTGAAGTGAAACATTTTATAAACTGCTTGATAAATAGGACCTTGAGTGTAGATACTTCTCACTGGGGAAACACTTGCACACAACACCATGCTGAAAATCTGTTCCTGGTTTAAAGATGGAGATGAATTATTAAATCATATTTCGACACAAAGAGCTGCTAGAATTTTGAAGTCCTTTTTGAAACAGACTGGTGCATGGCAGGTAAATGCATTAAAAGCAGGAGTGCTTCAGAATTAAAATATCACACAGAATAATTATACACACCGGTTCAATTACAGCTTCACTGACATTTGCTCTAGTTGCTCTTCTTGTCCTTGTAGATGGAGGGGAGAAGGCATATTGGGTGGACGGTATCAATTCTGTTGGAACTGCAGAACCTGCAACTGAGAATAGCAGCAATTTAGAAAATTACATTTTATTTTCAGTACTGGTACGTGTGCATTTGGGTTTATTAGAAGGTTCTTCCCTCTAAAAACGATGCTTTACCTAATACGGGAATGCAATAACAGCAGATAAAGTAGCAGAGGCCAGTTTAGACTAGGGCCACATGGGGGCCAAAATCAGGTAGCCTCCTCTCTTTTCTGCATTGAATTAGTTTGGCGCAAACAAACTTTGGCAGATTTTTCGGTTCTTTTCTGAAACCCGATGAGTCCGTTTGTTTTCTCCATCCGTAAGTGCCAAATTGGCTTTGTTACAGAGGAGGATACTGCCCACAGTAGGGCTGAAATTGGCATCAATACCTATTTTGGTCCCCGTGAGGCCCTAGCCTTATATACAGACACCTGGAGGAGGACTGACCTCTGCTACATTGTTTCAAGAGTCATAACCAAATAAAAAGCGATCTACAACTACGAAATTTGAAACTAAACTGGATTCAAAAAAACTTTAAAATCACTGGCATTTTTTGTTAAATTAAAATTAGTATACATTGGAATACATACATTCTGTTTACTGGTTCTGACTAAGCAGTATTAGTAGGATACAGTTACATTGGTATTTTATTTTATATTTATAATTGCAATTTGTGCTGTGATGCACTTGTAATTCAGTCTAAACTTTTCTCAAAAGGTTCCCATGGATCTCTGGACGTGGCCTCCTGACTCATAACTTACTGTTTAACCGCTCAAGCCGTCGGTCTGGGACTTGTGCAATCAGAACAGACACTGGACTTGGTGGGCTTCAGCCTTTATAGCAGTACTACATGCTTTGTATTTATGATTGATGCGGGTTCTGGGTTTGTAAGCAGAGTGGGGTTAAAAGCCAGTTCCTCCACCCCAGACAATGAGCGGCCCATGAACAATTGCTTGTTTCAACCCCCAACTATGGTGCCCCCTGTCTTCTTTTTGGGGTATTTACATGCCAAATACTTTTTTTTTAATTAAACTGTTCAGATAGTTTTAGCTTTGTCCCTAAAGACATGTGGGAAATAATATGCTGTTATGAGACAGCTTTAATTCAATTTTAACAAAAACGAATTTTAGCAATGATGCAGTTTACTCTGGAAATGAAATTATTAATCACTGATGGACTAAACAAAGCTGCAAGTCAATTATCTAGTGCAGTGCTTTACACTGTATCAAAGCAATGATACTTGGAAAAAATATACACTAGCAATATAATCTATTTAACCCTTACAGTTCCAGCAAAGTTTACATTTACACCCCCAGCCCATATTAGGGCAGTTTGTGTACTCCCAGTGAGATATGTCAGTTTAAAGTGATACTATCATGGGAAAAATTGTTCAAAAATGAATCAGTTAATGGTGCTGCTCCAGCAGAATTCTGCACTGAAATCCCTTTCTCAAAAGAGCCAACAGATTTTTTTGTATTCAATTTTTGAAACCTGACATGGGGCTAGACATATTGTCAATTTCCCAGCTGCCCCAAGCCATGTGACTTGTGCTCTGATAAACTTCAATCACTCTTTACTGCTGTACTGCAAGTTGGAGTGGTATCAGTTGCCTGGTAGAAGAACAGCACTCAATAGTAAAAATCCATGTCCCACTGCTACACAGTCAGTTACATTGAGTAGGAGAAACAAAAGCAGTTCCATAGTGCAGCACTGGCTCTTTCTGAAAGCACATGACCAGGCAAAATGATCTGAGATGGCTGCCTACACAACAATATTACGACTATAAAAAAAATACACTTGTTGGGTTAGGAATGAATTTTTACATGGTAGAGTGAATTATTCGCAGTGTAATTTAGAAATAAAAACCCTATAAAAAACATCCTATAAATCATGACAGAATCCATTTAATGAGTCTGAGGGCACCGAAACCCTTTAGCACTGAAGATCTGTTATTCTGTAGATGCCCCCCAATAGCTCCCCCATCATATTTTCTGTCCAGAGCAGACACTCTGGGGTATCTATAGTAATAAGAAATCAACTTGACTTGTGTTTTTTTTTTTCTTGAAGACGTTTCGCTAGTCATCTTTCTCAATTCAGAATAATTAAATTAAAAATATAAAATGGGGGTTCTAATGTATATCACTACAGAAGAACTGCACAAATCAACACCTAAAAAAAAAAAAAGTCGTAACACCTAAAAAAGTCACACTACAGAGAATATGTAATGTTAAAAAAAGTTAAAAAAAAAAAATAAAAAAAGGGTACAGTTCCTTAATGTGAAAATTACAATAAGCATCAAGATCCTTAAAGCATTTGGCAGAAAATTTTTGAGTTTATACCTTTTGCAGTCTTTTTAGTTCTTGCTTTTGGTGTTGAAAATTCAAATGTGATGGCAGAAACGTCAACTGAAGATTTATTACCAGACCTTGTTCTTGTGTTGGTTTTATTTTCTTCATCAGCAATAGCAAGACTACTATGGACTTTGCTGTGGCTCTCTGGGGGCAGCAATGGTTGTTCTGAATGGTCTTCAGTTACTGGAGGTAGTGCAGTTTTCCTAGCAGATCTTACAATGGATGTGTTTGGATTCTTTCCTAGGTGACTGATAATTAAAGACTCTTGTACATCTTCTACAATGGCACCTTCGGTAACAGTATCTGTAGTTTCCTCAAAGCCCATTTTATTACTGGATTTCTTGTACCTTTTTCTAGGTGTATCTGAAAGGTCTTCCTGTATCTTTGATGCTTGCTCTTCAGTTGCATTAATTCGTTGATTTTCTGATCTGGTCCTTGTCCATCTAAGAGAGACCTTTTTAGGAGATACAGGAGGACTTGTGTCTGCTTTAATATTGGGTTGAGAAGAATTACGTTCAAAATGCTTAACCAACTCATTAACAACACGCTTGCCTCGCCTGCCTCTTCTAGGGGTTACAACCTCATGCTCAGTCTCACCCGTGTCCTCTATCTGGCTTAATCCTTTATCAGGTTCTATTTGGCTTATTCCTTTTTCAGGCTCTATCTGGCTTATTCCTTTTTCAGGCTCTAAAATATTTTTAGATCTTGTAATTCTGGTAGGAGTAAGAGGCAAGGCATTTTTTTCCTCCACACATTCATAACCTTTGCCATCTGATGTTATAACCCTGCCTCTGCGACCCCTAGTTGGAGTAGAAGGCTGCTCTTGTAAAACTTCCTCAGAAAGTGGCTCTTTGATGTCATCTGATGTTATAACCTTGCCTTTGCGACCCCTAGTTGGAGTAGAAGGCTGCACTTGTAAATCTTCCCCAGAAAGTGGCTCTTTGATGTCATCTGATGTTATAACCTTGCCTTTGTGACCCCTAGTTGGAGTAGAAGGCTGCACTTGTAAATATTCCACAGAAGGTGGTTCTTTGATGTCATCTGATGTTATAACCTTGCCTCTGCGACCCCTAGTTGGAGTAGAAGGCTGCACTTGTAAATCTTCCACAGAAGGTGACTCTTTGATGTCATCTGATGTTATAACCCGGCCTCTGCGACCCCTAGTTGGAGTAGAAGGCTGCACTTGCAAATCTTCCCCAGGAGGCGGCTCTCTGAGGTCATCTGATGTTATAACCCTGCCTCTGCGACCCCTAGTTGGAGTAGAAGGCTGCACTTGTAAATCTTCCCCAGAAGGTGGCTCTTTGAGGTCATCTGATGTTATAACCTTGCCTCTGCGACCCCTAGTTGGAGTAGAAGGCTGCACTTGTAAATCTTCCCCAGAAGGTGGCTCTTTGATTTGTAGGGGTTCGGGGTTGTCTAAAGCCGTAAGGGTTGCTTTCCTGGTAATTCTTCTAGTACCAAGCGTTAATTCTTCCTCTGGAACAACAGAAATTGAATTTTTTAGTGTGTCTACATTCTCTTTGGCTTTTTTTAGGCCTCTCTTAGGAGTTGTGGGAAGTGTAATGTTTCCAATGATATCAGTTGAACTGTCAGCAGGCTTTGATGACTTCCGTATGCTTCTGCGTGGTGTTAAAGGTTTTACCAATGTAGACTGGTCACGATTTGGTGAGACCTGACCTTCATTTATCTGCTCAGTTTTTTCCCCATACATTTTTTCTTGTGTCATTTCCAGTTTTTCTATGGAAATTACATTATCATATTGACTTATTATAACTTCTTGAGACTCGGAGGAGTCTAAAGACATCATAGCATTGCCAACAAGCTTACTTTCTAAAACAACTTCACTATGAACCTCAGGCGGAACATCTTTCTCTTCTGTGCCTTTGAGGACCTTTTCTGCAACAGATAAATCAGCCTCAGATGGTAACGTCTCCAGGGTCTTGCTTTCATGATCACTGTCCACAAGAGGGGACATATTCGCAGGTATTTTCTC